>NC_091928.1:6068227-6168227 GCF_041260155.1 Ptychodera flava
TCTGATATCTTAAAGTAATGAGCTTGAAGAGCACACTGAAAAATATTAAACATACAGATATCTCTGATATATGTATGCCTGATATGTTAAAGTCGGGTGTGCTGAAAAATATCTCTGATTATTAAAGTTACGGGCCCGAAGGGCGCGCCGAAAATGCAACTGAATGATGAAATTTGTGGCTGACACGATGCATTTTAGGCAATGATGAGCCTGTGTCAAAATTCAAAAACACACTGACCCCCCTATTGGGCATTTCAAAAACATGGTGACACCCCCCCCCCCCTATCACCAAAGTCAAAAACAGGGTGACCCCCCCTCTTTGAATCCACCGCGCCCCCCCCCCCAGGCCAAAGAAACTGACCAGTCCCTAAGAATGTTAAAATCCGTGATTGTGATTTCCTTAACTGCATGCTGACCATCATGAAAATACTTATCTCGTTATGAAAATGGTTATCTAGCTATATGCTACTGTTTGCTATGTCCAAATATTGTGTTCTCCTAGAAGAAGTTGGAGTTGCGAATGTGGTACAAAGAACCCCCAGAGAATGGCATACTCGATACCGAACACTCGCCAGTGGTCATTACAACGAATGCATTTTCAACATTTTCATGAAGTTGATGTCATGGAGAAAATTTAGTTTCTGCTAGTCAAGACGACTGAGAAGGTCAAAATTCCGAGGAATCATATAAGCTTTTCCATTCTAAATCTTTTACAGTCAATCACCTTGAAGTGTGATGAAGGTTGTATAAACCACTGACTGAGGGGGATTCCTTTGAACCACGCCCTCTATCGATAGGACGCAACTTTATTTCGTTAATCATTCTGTGACCTTGGTTGACCTCGATTGCTATCTTTGCTCATCGTCCTTGCCAAATGTTACTGTTTCAACTGACATCACTTTACTGTAAATGTGCGTGCTCCAAGAATGTTTGCATTCTTATGTGATTCCCGTCCCGATTTAAAAAAGCAGACGAGCGTAGGAAGAGTTTAGCAACCTTTGAACTGGGTAGTCGGTAATCTTGCCATCTAATCAGGAGCTCGTCCTCCCGGAAGGTTACGCTATCGGACTCTAAATAATATAGGAAGGACGCACAGTTAATACACATCCTCACCTTTATTTGAACATTTACTAATCGAAGTTATATATTACGATAATCTGACGGGAAACTTTGTGGTACATATATCACTATAAAAGCCTTATTCTTCGGATGGCTCTAACAGCAGAGGGAGGGCAAATAAGTCTTACACTTCCCGACTTCCGTCATCACATGATTTTGCACAACAACACGTGATTCTTTGTAATTCTCACGCCAACTTTCGCCACTGCACGGCTCGTGAGTAGGGAACACCCAGGCTGACCGTCACTCAAGTTATTCGTCACAGCGAGCTTAATCAGTAAAGTATGAGGGTCTTACTCTTAGCACTGTTGTTCGTCGGCCTCGCGTCTGGCGAGTTGCAAAGGTGAGTAACTGCACTTGTATCGATGGACGTGTGAGAAGGCCTATACATCGTCAGCATTATTCCGTCTGGCATACACAGTTATATGCGTAATTACAACTTGCCCCACATATGTATTTTTCAAGGTCTCCATCAACTTGATTTTCCTTAACAATGTTACTGAATGAATACTTCACCAATAAGTGACAGCAACACAGAAATGTGTTGTAATTCATACTAGAAGATACACAGTGCTACGATTTTCTACAAATTCTTGAGCGGTCCACATTACATGGGTCATGTGCGGGTCTTCCGAAGGTCTAGTCATTATGCTCTGGACAATAGATTTCAACTGACCGTGGGATGCATGCAAAATCCCATTGTATTAATCATCCTTCTGTTTCCGTTATTCCATGTGAATTTTCAAATCGCGAAGTAAAAATCATAATCGACAGAACTTGAAGGGTCAATAAGATTGTCATGTTGAAGGCCCGTTGGGATGGCCAGGACTTGGAAATCTAGGTAGAATTTATTCTTTTCACTTCACGTAGTCAAACCACCTGTCAGAGAAAAAAAGCCTTTGTGTTCAGTGAACCCTACCCGATCCCATGGCCACTGAAAACAGAATGGTAAATACTGATAATAGATGATAAAAAGTGATTGCCACTTGCAAATTGGTGTTTTCCCCTGAGCTGAAATGCGTGGTTTATAAGCTCTTTTTCTTTCCATGTGGAGGCCACAGAAAATTACTTTGTTTTGACATTCCTGTAAAATGACCATCATCTGAAGGACAACCATTTTGATTAGAAGCTCAGTGTTAAGTCCTCCCCCCTCCCCTTATCTCTCATAATGCAGTACAGTCCTACTTTGTGCCACTCTAATTCTGCCATTCAGGCGCATGGATCTGTTGGAGACTGAACGCTTAACCTGGCAAAAAATGGCCAACCATGTTGACAAGACAGACATATGGTGTACACATATTTTCAGTGTAACAGATGTTGAAATTTTAAAATTCAATGCAGCTACCATCACTGCATTTGCAAATGGCAAAAAACTTCACATATGCAATAAAGTCTGCACTGAAGTGACTTCTAGGGAGTTTGCTTGTCTCGAACAGCCGGTCAGTTTGAAAGGATAATCTAGCAGCTATGTCATCACTGAATTTCATAATTATGTATTGTAGAATATGACACTGAGGCAAAGTTTTGGGTGAGATGGGGTGGGGGTTTAGTTCTATTCAAAGCATTTCTCAAAATTTTAGTAGAGTTGTGTACTACCAATTCACTCCATTCTGATAGTCTAAGTGCTGTGCATGGTCAAAAATCTGATACACTTTGATGATAATCTTGTACTAACATATCCTTGGTATATGAAAAATTATTTCAAATCAACTGCACACTCAATGCATAACTCAGAAATACACATTGAATCCCAAATAAGTGAAAAAGTGAAAGTCGCATGGTGTAAAACGTTTGGAGAAAAAACAGAACCAGGAAATGACTCAGAAAAATAATTGAGCTGTAATAAAAGCTGTCAAATGACTTGTTTACGATGTATTGTTGTGTGGTTAGTTTTGTAGTACCCAGCCAGTACTTTGCAGTCCAGTCCAGTTTCGATTGTTGTATAGTATGTTTTATCTGTGACCATAATCAGGCCATGGCAGTAAAAAGTATATCATAACCAAAACAGCCCATTATACCATAATTACAAATTGTCATTGATAGAAGGCCAGGAAAGGAGGTGGGGGCTTTAACCCTTTCACCACGTTGGTTTGACCCAAACCCATTTTTAGCTCCCATAGCCATATGTATATATGGCAATGGAAGCTATTCTTATAGGCTAGGAAAATGTCTGTATGTCTGTATGTCTGTATGTCTGTATGTCTGTATGTCTGTCCGTCAACATCAAAACTCCAAAACCACTGCACATTTCATCTTGATATTTGGTGTGTACATGGATGATGGTCTGTAGATGAGATTTTGTTCAAATGAAGTTGTCATTGCCAAAAATATGCAAATTAGTGTCAAAAAAGGCGTTTTTGGTAAAAAATCTCCTTCTTCATAACCGCTGGTCAGACAGCTTTGATATTTGGTATACAGGTCCCTAGGGATAACCCAACTTGGATTTGTTCAAATTGTGATGAAATATGCAAATCTGTATTTTTAAGGAATTTTTTTCTCATTTTTGGTCAAAAATTTATTTCATCAAAACCGCTTGTCTGACAGCTTTGATATTTGGTATACAGGTCCCTAGGGATAGCCCAACTTGGATTTGTTCAAATTGTGATGAAATAAGCAAATCTGTATTTTTAAGGAATTTTTTTGTCATTTTTGGTCAAAAATTTATTTCATCAAAACCGCTCGTCTGACAGCTTTGATATTTGGTATACAGGTCCCTAGGGATAACCCAACTTGGATTTGTTCAAATTGTGATGAAATAAGCAAATCTGTATTTTTAAGGAATTTTTTTGTCATTTTTGGTCAAAAATTTATTTCATCAAAACCGCTCGTCTGACAGCTTTGATATTTGGTATACAGTTTCCTACAGATAAACTAAATATGATATACAGAATATATGATGAAATCTGCAATTTTGTATTTTTGGTGCAATTTTTGCCATTTTTGGTCAAAAATGTGTTTCTCAAAAACTACTTGTCTGATGCCTTTGATATTTGGTATACAGGTTCCTGGGGGTTCTCTTAGTGTGATATAGTGAAATTTGATGAAATCTTCAATTTTTGTATTTTTGGGTCAGTTTTTGCCGTTTTTGGTCAAAATATTTGTTTCTCAAAAGTTACTCATGTGATAGCTTTGATATTTGGTATACATTTTTATACATAATTATGATGAAATCATCAATTTTGTATTTTTGCAGCTAATTTTGCCATTTTAGGTCAGGCTATCCTGAAATGAGCTATCAAAGATCTCAACCTTCTTCATCAATACATATGTCACAAAACGTAACACAGCAGAGCTCTGTCGACCATTGGGTCGTTTGTTAGCTCCCATAGCCATATGTATATATGTTTACAAGTTTACATTTTATTGAAAATCTCAATAGCCACTGAGCAGATTAGATGAAAAATTAGCATGTAAGTACTTTGGGCTGACCTGAAATGATTGTGCACATCTTGGGTCAGTATCTTGGACTTGCTATTTTTCATGAATTTTTTTGTAATTTTCTCCCATTTTTGGTCAAAAAATCTTCTCTGAAACCACAAGTCTGATTGATTTGAAACTTGGTATGGAAGTGCATAGGAGTGACCTTTCTCAAATCTGGGCAAATCGTGGTGAAATTTGCATATTTGCATTTTTTGGCTATTTTTTTCATTTTTGATCAAAATTTTTTTTAACTCTGAAACCACACGTCCGATTGAGTTGAAACTTAGTGTAGAGGTTTTTACGGGTGACGTCAGTAAGATTTGATCACATTCTGGTGAAATTTGCATAATTTTATTTTATTGGGGGAATTGTTTCTATTTGTGATAAAAAAATCTTTTAGCTTGATTTTAGCTTGTTTTGATAACTATATGGGAGCGACCAGTGACATTGTCACTATTTTTCTCAATAGGATTTTGGATCCGTTCAAAAGGAATTTGGGTGAAAAGGTTTTAAAACATGTGCATCCCACTTTGTAGATGAGGCAAAACTTTTGCTTGGCAAAAGAGCCCAACAAAAATCAATGGTGGTGGTGGTCAATTTGTCTGATGTCCAGCTGAAAGTGTTCGGACTCTTAGTACTTAATAGTTCTTTGACCCTCTCACCCCCTATCTTTCTGTATAAAGGTTCATTCTGTCCTTTGTAAACAGTTGAGCTGCACCATGGATACCCCATTCATGTTCAATATGATTTTATTCACCATTTCAGGAACAAACTGTACAAGAAATACAGTTTAAATTTCCAGCAAAAGTAGTGACTTTGAAGACGGAGTTCGGATGTGTCGAGATAATCTAATTTGATCTTCACAATAATTCTTTTCATTTTACTCCTTTTTAGAATCAAGCTTTACAAGTTCCGCAGCATCAGACGTCAGCTGGCTGATGTAGGAGTCTCGGTGAAAGATCTTTTTCTGGATGGCGCCCTCAAGTACGTGAAGGGACCTTTCCCAGAGCCATTGAAGAACTACCTTGATGTGAGTACACTGTGTGGCACTGTCAGCATTTCCTTTGGCCCTCTGACCAAATCTGCCAAACAATATTTGAAACTCATCACTGCTGGCACCCTGGTGAATCAAGACGCCTCATTTCCATTGTCTTCTCTCATCTGCTTCAGGCTTAATGTAAAAGTATCATTTGTGCTAAAGCACATAGTTTTTGTTTTAGCTTTTGTTTTTGCATGCAATATACTGATAATAGTTCATTACAAATTATGAATATTCATATTAGTATAATAAGCATAGTGTTTTCATTTTACATCACTTGAAAGTATGATTTGGTAAAATAGAGACCTTGTTCATTTATGCATAATACATGGGCTGCTACCTGCATGTCTCTGATGTCATAGACAGAGTGGCTTAGATGACACTTTTTCAAATCCTTCCTGTGCCAGGAGAAAATCCCTTGGTGGAGGGACTGTGGCGTAAAACAGATTTCCTGTACTAGGCAGGCACCTCCAAAAACTTAGCATATCCACTTGTACATGACTTGTTCATAAAACTGATATTTCAACGATGGTCATCAACTCTCAGACCGTTGGACAGATGACATTTTCTAATCAGTGAAATAGAACAACAGCGGGATGATTTGCATTGTGAATTCATTGGATCAGTACTGCATTGGATATTTGTCCAGTCTCAGTTTCAACTTCAGTGAATCTGACAATAACAAGTCTGTAACCAAACAGGAGAAAGACAATTTAAGCACTTTACAGATGATCAACCTATCATTGCAGGCATCTTAATGAATCTTAAATGATCATGAATTTGATGTACAATCAGTATCACCTAATGAATTATTCATATTGAATATCTTTACATATGTGTGTATGTAGTATAATTTGTCGCTCACAAATTTGTGTTGAACTATATTTATCATTGTTTTATCCACAGGCCCAGTATTACGGTCAAATTGGACTTGGAACTCCACCACAGGATTTCATGGTTGTATTTGATACTGGATCTTCAAATCTTTGGGTACCCTCTAAGAAGTGTCCCCTGACTGACATTGCATGCTGTAAGTAAACATTATGATGCATTCTGGGATTAAAAACAACATTGTGCTCTTTGTGAACAGAAGCCTCTGCAGTAGCCCATTGCAGAATTACACCGTGTTTCACATCAAGGCCGTGATGACCACTGATTAACTCATTTCACCAAAGTGAATTTTGCTGAAGCTTTCTGTTGTGGCTGTGATATCTTCACAAATGTGAGGAATGCAAGTTACAAACAAGTCCCGTACGGGAGTGTAATTTTCATATTTCAAAAATAAACATCTGTATTCAGACCATTGACTAGCATTGAAGAAATCAAATGAATCTTGAAGAAGCCATTTCGACTTCCAAGTTCATCTAAAACGTAGTGTACATTCAAATGCATTCTGGCTGGTAATTGCAACTTTATGTAACTCCGTACCATATGGTCTATCAATGTCACTATGTGTTTTACACTGGGGGTGAAATTTCCATCTATATGGCTACATCAATGACACTCAGATGTAGTTGCTGTGGCAGGTGTTCACCGAGGCTGATGGAAGAGCGCCCTCAATAGTCGTATATATTTTTGTTGTGATCAAAGACTGTAGGAGAGTGTCTCACTTTTAATGTACATACGTTTTGATCCACACACATGTAAAACTGAATGCACCTGTCTGTAGATCAAGACACACTTTACTGACTCAAGCAATTTTACAAATATTCCCAAAGAAACTTCAAGCAAGAAATCTTTTCACTATTACTTTTTCGTATGCACATTTTGACTGTAATAGCCAGAGGTGGTTTTATCTGAAATATCATCACTGCATTGTAAACGTTCAGATGATAATAATGATAAAATTTGTGTTATCATTTAGAAGCATTAGAAACTCAACAACAAGGTTTTATTGTTTGCCATGATATGTGTAATTCACATTGTGTATACACTGAAAGACTGCCCAAGCACGTTTAACCATACACTGTGTTACAGCCTCCATTGGCTGTGCAGTGTGATCCACTCCTTGCTTGATTTTATGCATAGATATGCATGTGTCAGTGATGTGGTGCAGTCTACAATCCAGATCGGCCTTGGGACTAGCCCAGCCTGAAGGCATATAATGTAGGATACAGATTCAAAGCTGTGTGTGAACCAGAAACTGGCAGAGTCAAACTTTTTATCAGAGTGTTTCATATCATTGCATATCACATAAAGGTCTGATATAAATATTGCTGCTCTTTCCCCACAGTACTTCACAACAAGTATGACAGTACAAAGTCCAGTACATACAAGGCCAATGGAACCAAATTTGAAATCCAGTATGGATCTGGTAGCATGTCAGGCTTTCTCAGTGAAGACACCATTGTGGTAAGTCTTGTCAGATAGGAGCCAGCGTGCAGACTTACTCTAGGTTTCAAAAAAATTATCATGATGGACCTTAAAAATTATTATGTTGGGTTTCAAAAATTGGTATAAATACTGATACAAAATCACAGCATTGCTGAAAAAAGTTAGGCTGGTCTACTGTGAAAGAGTTTCACACAGTCCATGTTAGATTTTGAAAATTGATGAAAGATTTTTTGGCCTAACTGTTTAGTAGAATGATACAAAACTCAGAACAGTCTTTAATTCATTAGAATTCACTGGTAGTTTATCCCAAGACAAGCACTGAAGTCTGTGTACAAACTTCTGGAAAAGTTGTAGGGTATGTTTTAATGACACTTAAAATCACTACATATAAGGTCTTATTTGCATCATGGTAACAAATGATTGACTTTTTAAAACTCACACTTTATGTTGTTGAATTTTCAAGATACACAATTTTTTACTATTTTCAGGTTGGAGACAAGACTACCAAGAACCAGACATTTGCTGAAGCTACCAAGGAGCCAGGTCTTGCCTTTGTTGCTGCTAAGTTTGATGGAATTCTGGGAATGGGATATCCAACCATCGCAGTGGACGGAGTGACCCCGGTATTTGATAACATGATGGCACAGAAAGTGGTCGATCAGCCAGTGTTTTCATTCTACCTGGACAGGTGATAGCAATAATGTTAATCACTCACCATGATTTGCCCCATTAATAACAACATGCTGGGTACACTGATACAATGACTTGCCAAACAAAGCTAACTTGGTTTGCCAAAATACTGTAATGCCCTCTAATCTTACGTTATTACACTGTGATTGTTAAAAAACAATAAAACCAGGAAGTGACTCAGAGAAGGCTGATTGGTGCATGACAAATGCATGCCTTGTTTATACATGTTGAAAATATTAATTCAATGATCATAAATCTGCAACTGATCCTGTATATAAGAGTATAATTGATAATAACAGTGATACGTGAAAGTGCTCGTGTATTTATTGCATTTCAATGGCTGCTTCTCCAAATGTCCTCTCAAAGGGTAAAAGTTTTGGGAATTGACATTGTCTTCTTTATGAAGGAAGTAATTTACTGCGTCTCCAAACCTCAAGATTGGTGGGTGCCGATTGAACAGTGATTTGTTCATTTGTTTAAACTTTTATGTGTGAAGTTTCTGTGCATGCCAGTTTGGAAAATCTGCAGCGGCATGTGTGTGGTTAATGTACAGTCCATTGATACAAGGAAAGTTACTGTAAAGTACTCTGATAAATACTTTGGTTAGTCAGAGGATCTGTGCTTTGAGAGAATGGAGTAAAATACTTTATTTATCAATGTTTGTGAACTTTTGCAATTTTTGTTGGTTTCAGAAATGCCAACGACACACAGGGTGGAGAGTTGTTCCTTGGAGGTTCAGATCCTAAGTATTATACTGGAAACTTCACATATGTACCAGTCACTGAACAGGGATACTGGCAGTTCAAAATGGACGGGTGAGTATGCAAAAATATGGCATTGTGGGTAAAGGAAACCGGGTATAGTGTGGCATGATGGGTTGTAAGTTTGAATTTGGGAATGGGGTAAGATACTCGAGAGAGTATGAACAATGTTTTGGGTTTGAGATTTAAAGTAATCGGGAATAGGGTTGAGTTGAAAGGTGGGTAGTAAATGAGAAAGCCAGAATGAGGTAAGAATGCAGGCCTCAGAATATATCCATGGGATAAATGTTATTTTGTTATGCAAATTTGTTTCCCTCTGACTGGACTAACTTTTTGTACATATTTTTCAGTGTTCAGCTGAATGGCAAAGCATCAGCATTCTGCAAAGGAGGATGTAAAGCCATTGCTGACACTGGTACCTCCCTCATTGCTGGACCAACTCAGGAGATCAAGGCACTCAACGAGGCCATCGGTGCCAAACCTCTGGTTGCTGGAGAGGTAAGTGTGTATTCCGTCAGTAGAAGGGCATCGCATTTAAATACATGCTGTGTTTCACAAACCTCCATCATGCTGATTCAATGGTGTGGTTGCAGATGAAGTAAAAACAAAGATTGACTCAAAAATTACCGGGAAAGATCTCTTTACCTTGTGCTTAATGATTGAAATATATGAAGATTGCTGATGTGTGATGGTTGTTACACTAATCCAACAATGTACAAAGAAGCCACCCTATTTGCTGGCCCACAATACATGGTACTTGTATTGGCAAGGATACATTTGTTACATGATACAAGCATCTTAATACTCTACAAATTGCAAGTCTGTATTTTCCCTTGGATTTCCAATTCCTTGCATAAAGTTGCCATTTGGTTAATCTCATTCAGACTTACCTCTTGAAATGATGTATACCATAGTCACTGTACCTAATATTTGTTGTAAAAGACCCTAAACACAAGACTTGAGAATACTGGGCCAAGGTTAAGGTAGCTACATACCTTTTAGACACTTTCAGATTTTTATTTTTTTCTCAATTGAACACGTCCCAAACCCGATAAAGTATACATTTTCTGAAAGCCCTGATATAGAGCTATCCGACCAAGCACAGTACACGGTCATTATTTGCATAAGATCACGTGACAAGCGTTTTGCTGAACCTTCCAAAAACTGGTTTTTCCACCTTAAGCGAACACGCTGCAAGATTTCCGGTTTGAATTTCTTCATTGACAAGCCTTGACAATATCCTTCAAAACCGTGTCTGGGATTTTCTTTATATGCCTTTGTTTTTTTTAATGCGCTCTTAAAGGTGTTAGATGAAGGTGCATTTCAAGGAATTTTAATTATTACGCCATATAATTTGAATGGAGCCTTCGAGAAAAAATCCCAGACACGGTTTTGAAGGATATTGTCAAGGCTTGTCAATGAAGAAATTCAAACCGGAAATCTTGCAGCGTGTTCGCATAAGGCGGGAAAAACCGGTTTTTGGAAGGTTCAGCAAAACGCTTGTCACGTGACTCTTATGCAAATAATGACCGTGTACTGTGCTTGGTCGGATAGCTCTATATCAGGGCTTTCAGAAAATGTATACTTTATTGGGGTTTGGGACGTGTTCAATTGAGAAAAAAATAAAAATCTGAAAGTGGCTAAAAGGTATTTAGCTAGGTTAAGCTGCAGTACAATTCAACATCATCCTAGGGGGATCTTTGTATTTATGAAAAATGAAAGGCATCCTCAAGCAAGTGCTGATTGATACCATACACAAGGTTAGCCCTATGATCTTCAGACGTGATAAGCTGAATTTACCTTGCTGTCAAAATCAACATACACAGATCTGATTCCCAACAATGAAGTATGCAATTAACTTAGAAAAAAATGTTTTTAGCACATCAGATCAATTAAAAAAAATGTGTTTCTGGCAACGTGACTTACCGTAGAAAAACCCGCTGACCCTAGACATTTTCTTTTGCATTTTCAAAAATTTTCAAGTAAATTCTCTAAAAACAAAAAAATTTTCCTGCGTTTTATTGGTCTCCGCTAACAAGAAAAAGAAAATTTCCTCTGACCCACCTACCCTAATTTCCAGAGGCATGTTATGGGAAACGCATATTTTTTTTATTTGGCTTAAATAGTACATGCACAGATAGCTTTGGTATATTCTATGTACATACTGTTTTTTCTCTGTTCACAGTACATCGTGGACTGCAATCAAATTGACTCCCTTCCTCATCTTTCATTTGTATTGAATGGAAAGCCATTTACACTGGAAGGCAAAGATTACATTCTCAAGGTAAGTCACTGAACTACCCGCACATACATGGCACACATACCTGTACAAATCAATCCATTGTGAAGTTCTACCCTACAACTTTTGTATGTGAACTGAAGATAGTTCTCTGTGGTCAAACCCAAAGACAGATTGATCACAAACTTGTTTGATCAGACAACAAATCATGGATTTATTTAATTTTAAACTACCATATTTGGTAGCAGTTGATTACATTCAGTGCTGTTCAACTTTGTCATGGCAATTGTGTCATGTATACCGTAATTGACATGAGCTGTATATCTTTGTCAATTTAGAGAGACTTTCTTTACATCCAGCAACCATTACCCATGCTGAGGAAACAATTCAGCTTTTCAGTCTTATTCACATTGTTACAAATGTACACAACTTCCTTAATTTTGGAAAAGGAAAAGTAAATTGTTCACAATTCTTGGCATCAATTATGATATATGACTCAATGTAGCTAAAAACAGTCATTGTACAGGCTTTTTAGCATTGATATTACAATATTCATGGACAATACACTAAAACACAATGTGGTGAAGTCATGTTTGAAATGTTTAACCCTTTCACCACAATGGTTTGGCCCAAGCCCATTGTTATCAATGGTGAGAGTGGACTTATTGTACTGGTAATTAGGGGTGCACAGGTCAAGGACCTAATAACCTAATATGTGCAAAATACTGGTACACAGATAAAATTAAACAATCACATTTTCTGTTACAGGAAACCCAGGCTGGTGTGTCAGTATGCCTGAGTGGTTTCATGGGAATTGATATTCCACCTCCCCACGGTCCACTCTGGATCCTTGGTGATGTCTTCATCGGAAAATACTACACGGAATTTGACCGTGGTAACAACAGAGTTGGTTTTGCAACAGCCAAGTAAAAAAATACAGTAAAATCGTTTTCATGTCTTGTTGTACTATCTTATTTGCAACTGCAATCGGGCCTTACTTTTCTAGATGTAATATTTTTTTGTGAAATGTCTTTTTTTTTGTACTCCCTTTGAAGATGTAAAATTGCTTTGTAGTAGTGCTAGTCAGAGACTGAGGCAAGTTTTTCAAAATGATGAGAAAATCTGTTCTGCAGAATTTGAATATTCTGAATGTGTGGAGCTTTTGAAAATAAAACACCTGGAAGTCATCCATGTTCACTGCAGTGATAGATCACTCTATACGGTAGTGTTGTCATTAAGAGTCTGCGTCTTGGCACTTTTTGCGTACACTAATCTATAATGCAACACTGTTGATGTCTGAAAAATGCCGAAATTGAATTTGTCTTGTGGTACATTTTTTTCATGAATATCTCATTGGATTGTCAGTGATCTACAAAATTATGGTGGGTAACATTGAAAAGGCATGGCAAGTCCTCTACTTTGATCTTTTTTGCAACATATTACAGTGTTAAGGTCAATTTCAATGTCAACTGTGGTACTGGCATGTCTGTTGGCCATTAACCAAACAGTGTCTTCTGCATTTTGGATCTCCCAAGTTTTTGTACTTTGTAATGGTCGGAAATTAAAATCTGCGCATGTGTGTAAGTTAGGTCACAATTTTCTCCCTCCATAATTCCATTTTGTGTACACATGCCAATCCTTGCCATGTCAGAGAAGGTCATATGACTCCAAAAAATGAAAGTATGTGACAAGTATGCTCAAAAGGAATTGCCAATTGCATTATATGGTGTTTGAACTTGGTGTACAGATTGGTCTTACTAATGTAGTAATAACACCTTTGCCTTGCTATTGCAGTCCCTGTTATATATCTTTAAAATACGCAGCTGACATTTCAGACCCTCTCAATGTTTTGCAAACATAGATTTTCACCTCAATGATTGCACTGTGAGTCTATGTCAGTATTTCAAATGTATCAGTTCCTGTGAGTTTCAACTTCTGTTAATTACAGGTTCATGTTCTTGTTAATTTCCTATAAACAGCTCTTAAGTAAGCAATTTCTTGTATACTTGAGTATGATTTACAATGTTTTTTCATATCACTTTCTTAATAAAGTGTTGTCACAACATGTCATACTTCTCGGATGAATTTAATCTCAATTTTAGCAAGCAGTGGTAAAAGTTTTTCACAATTAAAAGATCAGGCAAAGGTTAAGTTGTCAGCTCTTGCAAATTTCTAATGAAATTCCAATATAGTCTGTAATTAACTATGCAAAGTTTAGTCCTAAATTACCATTTTCACCATTTAATATTCCAAATTTGGCCATATGCAAATTTATTTTCATGCATTGGATAATTTGTGATTCTCCTTACATGGAAAATAGTGCTTGCTCAAACATTCTGGATGGTGACTTTTTGAAACATAGAAACCTTTCATCCACATACAGTTATTTGTAATCAAGATGATGCAGTCTGCAATTTCCAACAAATGAAAAATTGAGCAACTGTACATGATAATTGAAGAATGTATTTTCTCTGGATGTTGCGATTGTTTATCTTCAATGAAATTGTGTCCTTCTCAGAAGCACATCACATGACCATCGAATAAACTTGACAATGTAACCTTGATGATATATAGTGTACTTTATTGTATCTATCTGTGTATTCTTTGCTGTTCTAAATCATTCTGCTCCCAAAGAAGGATAACGACCTTCAGAAAAAGTGTTTTGCCTTCAATGTGGACAAGTTTTAGTAAAATTCTATTTTATATAATGCAATTTGAACTCCTCAAATAACTTAGACGCTGGAAATTTCTGGCTTCATAATGAATTACCATATACCTTTAGTGCTTGAAAATTTTTTGGACATTTGATTTGTTTTCATGGTATGTATGTCAGGAGATGTGATGTTGATGATAGCAATGAATGTTCTCTTACGCAAGGACTTGCATTTTTCCAGTACAATCCAAGCAATTAATGGCCTATATTTGAATTTCACTCACTGTGTAGTTAATGCCTTACATGTAAATGGTGACAATATGTAAAAGTTTCCCCTCACTACAGTCAACATGAGGTATAACAGCAATTGTAACATTGAAATGTAAGTAAATATTAGGAAATGTTTTTCTCTAATTATTATCTTTACACAGTGATCCTTGCCAGCGCAATTACTCTTAGTTATGAAAGAGAAATGTGTAAAGATTTTGATGGAAGGAAGCTTTAAGGTGAAAACTTTCTGTTGAAAGGAATGTATTACATGTACCTTTATATAAGCCCCAGGACTATCAAGAAAACTATTGGACAAGTGAACCAGTCATATCTTGAGTAGTGCGCCACCAACGTATTGCAGGGTTCAAACTTTTGTCCGGGCTTGTTCATCAACTGCAGGACACTAGCACATTCATTCACTGCAATCCACTTTTCTTTCCAATCAAATCCCGCCTCCTCCCGTTTACTGGTTTGCCTCTTTCAGTTTATCAAGGGTGTCTCTTCCAAGGAGATTACCACTTTATTTATTTCATATTTAGGAAAACTCGTTTCAATGTTTTTCATCAGCTCAAGGGTACAAGTATTTCGTGTTCATCATATCTGACATTTCATACTTGTTTTGAGTCCTTTTAATAGAAAATTTGAACCTTAATCATCCTGTAAGACCATGCAGTTGCTACAAATATGACATTTTGATATTTTTTTAATCTACAATTTATTTATTCAGTCGCTTTGATCAGGCTTCATAATTTTGAAAAATCAAAAATTAAGATGATACAAGACAGTGGATTACATTATACGTACACAAGAGAACAATTCATGAACATTCTCTGGTTGATGACAAACTGTGTGATATGCATGATTTGCTTTGTATGTATTCGGTACACTATTGTAATTTCATGAAATCAAACCCCTTCTTTGCATAAAAAAGTAGACCAAATTTCTTGTGCACTGCATATCTCGTACAAATGACAAGCTGTTGAGGGCGTCCTCTCAGTGGTGCTATTTTAACAATCTTGGGCGCGCGCGGGGCCATGGTCACGCAACCGGATGGATGATGAAATCAATGGAATATTTACGAATGACCCTAATATATTAATCCGCTTGAAGAACGGATTAATAAAACCCCCAAATCTGCAAAGTTTATTCCTTTTTTTCGTACATATGTTTTTTTGAATCGTCTACTTTGGCGCATAAGAGTTATATTAGGTGTTATGATGACAATTTCTGTAACATATAAGTACTACTTTTTTTAGCTCATTGATAAATGACCCGCAATACAGAGTGATCATGAAGGTCAGTACAGGTGAATCACTCCTGGTTATGTATACCGCACCGTCCCAATGAGTCAAACGTTATTTTGAACCCATACAAGAATTGATCAACACGTACGGACAACACGATGGCTTCAATATATATGGATATGTATTTCGAAGATGTGTACAGCTCTAGTTTTGTGAAAATTATGTACGGAGATATCATCGCCGCTGCCGAAAATTGGCCTTGGAATTTTCATATTTGTCAGAACGTTTCTCATGGTGACACTCCTGTTCCTATTATTAAGCCTAAGGCTCAGCAAGAGACATTTGGTCAAGGTAAACACGTTGGACATTTCAGTATGAGACTGTTGGACACTCTCTCTGTCTGAATTCTTTGTTATCGCAGAAGCGATCGCAGTCAGCGATGGCGTTCACCAAGTCATTGGTTAACACTGACAGTCACGCGGGGCCTGGCATATGGCCGTTCAGCGGCATCAACGCTACCTGTCATTTTGCATTGGGAAAGATCGCCAAGGCATCGCCACTTCCAACGGCCTTTAGAGGCGAAGAAGTAAGTAACAGGCCGAAATTCTTACGATTAGACAGTACGGGGGAACGAAAAAACGAAATGGACTTCAACGAAGCCAGTTGCGGAAGTTACAAAGCCCCCGCCAAAGATCACAGCATGGCTTCTCATGCCAATGCAGGAGATACACTCCGCTCTATAGACCAACAGCTTTTCTCAGGTTTTAGACTTAGATACCAGCCCTACTCGAAAGATCAGAGTAGGCGTGCCTCAAGAGAGAAAAATCGCATTAGCCTGACTGAATTGTGTGAAGATTTTTTCACGAAGGTCAATCTCAACGGAACGAGTTGTTATACAAAAACCACGAAGTCGCGCAGTATCAAAATCTGTGTCAACGGCTTCCTAGCGAAACAGGTATATTCTGCCTGTTCCAGCAACTGTGAAGCTGTACCGAAATCCACAGCTTCAGCTGATGTAATGCCGGCGCAAGTTTACGTGGATCCGGAAACACCGAGTCAAGATGTGCAGGACAACCCCGTGAGTCAGCCATTGCATTATGCAAGCAATAAACCCACTCACGCAGTCTACCAGGAAATATCAGTGGACAGAAACGTCGATACAGAAAGCAAAGCAGACACCGACGTCAAAATACCAGAAATTGTTAAAGATACAGAGTTTTCAAATTATAATCACATCTCGTGTGAAAATTCAGACCCGAGTACAGGTGAGGGGGTCTGTGATAGTAACCATGGTGATGACAAAGTGTCTGACCCCGTGACAGACTCCAATCCTCAGGTTAGAGACAATCAGATAGGAAATAGTGTCGGTGAGATAAAATGTGTACTCCCAAACCAAGATATTTCAGCTGATGCAAGGGACAGTAACAATGGCCAAATTGAGAGACTGGTTGGAGTGGTTTGTGACAGTTCGGTATACTTTTCATGCCAAAATGAGGGTAGTTCAGCACCGGGCTGTCTGCAATCAAACTCACTGCCTTCTGTAGAAAGCACAGACACGAGCCTTGATGTTACCTGTTGTCTTAGTTTTGAATCAAGTACAGGTGATAGCACCGACTATGTAAATGCGAGTGAACATGTTGCCCAGTCATCATCTGACCAGAGCAGTATTTCAAGACCTGCAGAATGTGACACAACGGAATCACTGCTGTCAGAGGTTGCCAACAGACTGTCAGCTACTAGCCTGTCAAGTATTGGCAGCTTCAGTGGTTACCATGACTCCAGCTGTGATGGAGATGATGAAGAATACCAGAGTGGACCTGTCCAATTCAGACTGGGAAGTGAGGACGATGACTCGGATTCTGATTGGTCTCATGACAGTGACTTTGATGAGCTTGATGGGGAGGCTGCCCAAGAGAATGACAAGTTATGGAAATTGTTTGAAAAGAAAAATCCCTTTTGTGAAATACCTGTGTGTAACTCTTCTCCCAAAACACCAAAGCTTCTCAAAGTATCGTCCTCACCAGACATTCTCAGTGGGACAACATCACCGCACTACAGCACTCCAATAAGCACCTCACCTCCATTAGAATGTAGCTATTCCCCATCACAAACTTCTCGCAGGACTGATAAGCAAAATTATCAAAGGGACTATTGCAAACCTGAGCCAACAAATCCCAGAAAATTAGGGCGATCTACCAGCAATAATTATTCTGCTCCAAATCTGAACACAGTGGAAGAGTGTGAGGAATCTAGCCAGTCTTCAACGCCAAAGAAAAAGGTATGTCAAAGATATAGTGTATGATGTGTTCACAATAATCTTATTAGCTACTATAGACTATAGTCTATAGAAGCTATTGGGATGGGTATCCGTCCGGCGTCCGTCGTCAGTCTGTATGTATGTATGTATGTATGTATGTATGTATGTATGTATGTCCGTTTGTGAGGCGTCCGTCCACTCAAATATCTTGAGAACCGCAGTACTTACTGATTTGATATTTGTTGTGTAGATGAAAAATATGATTTTGAGAAACTATTTTTTTTTAATTTTTTGATATTGTTGAAAATAGGCAAATTAATGCCAAAAAAGGCGTTTTTGGTAAAAAATCTTCTTCTTCATAACCGCTGGTCAGACAGCTTTGTTATTCGGTATACAAGTCCCTAGGGGTAACCCAACTTAGATTTGTTCAAATTGTGATAAAATATGCAAATGTGTATTTTTAAGGAATTTTTTTGTCATTTTTGGTCAAAATTTGATTTACATTGTATGTAATTCTTGTACTATATAAACCCTATCAATTCACCCAGAAAAAAATAATCAATATGATTTTAAATAATTGAATTAATTAGGAAATCATCAAAGCCAAAATAATTTTAGTGTAGAATTATCAGAAAGTTCAACTTTTTTTGACAGTTCATAGTGAAATGCTTACCATCTTGGAGGATTGAAACATGTAAAGGCAACTTTCCTGAATCCCAACTTTGACATATTCTGAACCGTCATATATTGTGCTCTGTATGTTATCTAAAAGAAATTGCTCTAAATAGTCAATAGAGATAGAGAAAGTTCTAATTTCCATTTATGGTTGACTTGGTAAGGATAAAATAAAATTACTTTTTGAGGAAAAAATAGAGTGGTCAATTAAAAGAGTGGTCAAAGTGATAGGGTTTTTATGGTAAAGCTTGGCTGTAAGATTCCTCATGTGCTATTTATAGCAATTATGCAATCTGTGTAAACAGTGCAATGAAAGTTACATGATTCCTTATAATGCTTTTGATGACCTTGAACTTCTTAAGTTTCAAACATTTATCTCTTCAGTGTGCTTTCTCTGAGTATGTACAGTCTCAACTTATTCAACAGAACTTACCTGCAATGTTAATTTGAAAGTTAAAATGTGCTTGGTTAATAGGATGAAAATACTGATAAAGGTAACCAGCTTAAGATTCTTTATAACCTGACAGATATGCTGTTTTTTTATTTTTTTATGACGTAAATCTTGATTTAAGCAAGTCTTGTTTACTTTCATTAGAATGTAATTAACTCTCGTTTATTAGCTACTATAGACTATAGACTAATATAGTCTATAGAAGCTATTGGGATGGGTATCCATCCGGCGTGCACCGTCAGTCTGTATGTATGTATGTATGTATGTATGTATGTATGTATGTATGCAAATTAGCGCCAAAAAAGGCGTTTGTAGTAAAAAATCTTCTTCATAACCACTGTCAGACAGCTTTGTTATTTGGTATACAGGTCCCTAGGGATAACCCAACTTAGATTTGTTAAAATATGCAAATCTGAATTTTTACAGATTTTTTTTTCCATTTTTGGTCAGGCCATCCTGAAATGAGCTATCAAAGATATCCACCTTCTTCATCAATACATGTGTCATGAAAGGTTATTCTCTACATAACACAGCAGAGCTCTGTCAACTGTTGAGTTGCTTGTTTTTTCAAAACCGCTGGTCAGACAGCTTCAATATTTGGTTTACAAGTCCCTAGGATGACCTTAGTGAGATAATTTCATACAGTCAGGAAATACTATAGTAGCTTCAGGGACTTTGGCCCTATGTTTTTTACTTCACATCTGTTGACTTCACACAAATGAAGGACAAGAATGTCTATTTTAATTTATACAATTTTTCATCAAAAATAGGTTATCGTACTCTCACATGATACAATAGTTAAAGTATTCTTGTTAGCATATTTACAACAAATAATTAGATAGTCACCAACCAGGTTTTTATGTGAGTTGATTGATATCTATCCTTTTGAATTCTGCATTTCTCAATATTGGTAAAAATCGCCCATAATTTATTTCATCCTGAATCATACAATTCCAAGTGAGATTACATGTGTATGTTGACTTTAAGTATGCAAAGACTTATGTTGGAAATAGTTCCATACAGGGAAGGTTTTTTCGATGTTTGTTGGTAGCACAGTGCTGCATCTAAGCTGGAGATTTGCATGAAACAAGAAAGGCCTTGAGGTTTTGTTTGATCAGTTGAATATCACCGACACACCTTTTACTAATTACTCTGCTACGTACATCAGCTCAGTCCAAATGCTTGCACTGGAGAGGGACAAATTCACTGCAAAATTCGGTAAAATGGCCAATTTTAGGGCAAAACACTAGCTAGGTAATCTGTTGATTCTGTTCAATTGTTTAATTTGTCCTTGGCAGTGCTAACAATTGAAGTGAATGAGAGCAAGTTCAATGCACATGTTCCCCATTTTCAATAGCAGCCTCTTTTTTACTCTCTCAGTTTCCTATTAAAATCAGTTGGTCCAATTCCAAAACTTGTTGACAGTTCTCTATTGACTGTTCTATATTTGTCATTGTACTGTGGTCTTGCCACAAATATTAACTATAAATCATTTCTAATGGATTTAAATACAACCAACATTAGTTAGAACTGAAGTGGGACAAGTTTTATGATGTTCTTCAAATAGATGTTGACTTGTCAAAATTGACTTTGTGAAGGTAATGTCAAGGTCATTACCAATGTTAGCTAGGGATTAATTTTAATACCTGTTTAGCATTGATGGGTGTGAAAGATGGTTATTCCATGGTTATATTGTTATGGTCCGTATATAGAGGCCCCCTCTTGCCTTCAGGGTACGAATATCTCATCTGACAAGGATTTGCGGTTAGAAGAGGTTTTGACTCCTCAAAAGCTAAAAAAAAAATTTTTTCTCGAAAGTTACCAACCATACAGGTCTGTATCAGCATCAAGTAGGGTAGATTAGCTGTAAATATGAGTGAATGAAAGACAAAATGACTTGAAAAAGATAAAATAGGTGACCAATTTGACTTTTGGTGGTGTGATATTGTCTAAAAGATATGCAGCCATATATGATATCAGTTTGAAAGGCAGATAACTACATGTACTGGTAATAATTTTAACTTATTAACAGGCCTTATCAGAAGAACTTAAAGCTGTCTGGAAGTTACATGTAGCCTTTACCCGAATGAACATGCTCGAACTGGTGGTTTCAAGGGTGTCACCAGATGAGATATTTATACCCTGACTGCACAGAGGGAGTGTTAGGGTAAAGGTTTCTGACAGAGACTTGCAATATTCGTAGTAAAAGTGTGAGTTCAAAATGTAGCCTGTCATACTGTAGTAGCTTCTTGTCAAATTTCTGATACAGGGCCCTATTGCTTTAAATAAGGATTATATAAGTTATTATAAGTGTCATGCAAATAAGGTGTTTGTCATATTATAAGATAATTGGTAACTTTTGAAATTTTATATTATTTTTCCAGGTTCGTTTTGCCGATGAGGAGAGCCTTGTTGTAGTTCACACCATGGTTACGTGGAAATACGCTTACAAAGCCTGTAGAAAAGGACCCTGGGAACAATACGCTCTTGACCGTTGCCGTTTCAGTCGTAAAATTGATGAGGTCGGTAGCATCATCAGTCCGTGCCTTACCCCGGAACATAGACGCCATGTCTATCAGAATTTGAACTCTACATTTTAATTGAAATGACAGTGTTCTTTCAAAGTGCAGAACAGACGACTTTGAGCTTGAAAGCAAACAGCAGAATAGAAACCTAGATTAAGTGGGTGATAATGTGAAACATTTTATCTTGTGCTCACGAACCTCTCCATTACATGTAATAAAGACACGTATAGGTTAATATACAACCAGACTTCATAGGAACACTTTATCAATCCAAGTGTCCTTCTAATTCAATGTCATTATTACACAGATTACAATAGTATCAGCTATTGTGTAAACTGACATATCCTCTATTACAAAGGTGAGGTATGGCTTCAGATCAACTTTATCTTCAGGCTTTCTTTGCTTTGTTTATTCATAAACTTGAACTCCAAATATATAAGTAGTACTGTATACATACATGAACTTTCAAGATCGACATAACTTTTGTTATATTCTCTTGTTTTGCTTCTGGTATATGTTTGATCAGTACTTTCATAAAAGTCAAAATTTTAAAATTTACTAGCTTTGTTAAAAGTCTTGCAAAGAAATTTTAAATTTTGTAAAGCAGCTGAGAATTGAGGAAAGATGCATGAAAAAACACATCAAAATCATCTGCATTTCAAGATTGAATCATGAAACAGACTGCAGTCTGTGTGACATAGCCATATACCCTGGGGTGAGACAGCAGAGAATCTGATCATTGCTGTATTCAAAATGGCATTTATGGCCAGCTGTGTATGAAGTTATGTTTAACCAGGTAGAGAGATCACCTTTCTCCCTCACTTAGAAGAATTCCTATTACATAAATGTTTGGTAAATCATACATTTTACAATGTAGCTCCACTATATTAAGTCTCCCTGAACTCACATTGCTTTTAAATTCGAACATTTCAGCCTGCCATCGACATTTGTAAGTTCAGAAGTTCAGCAACAGATTATAATAAATAAACTAGTACCATCACAAATTTGTAATTTATGTGAAGTAGATTGATAAAACGTAAACAGAGGGACTGGTCAAAACACCTGAAATAGCAGACATGTTCAAGAAAGTGTTTATCATGTTGTTCTTTCACATTGCCAACTCACATTCCTTGTAATTCTATTGTTGAGTAGCCTTGCTTTGTTCTCAGTTTCCAGGTAAACATCTGTCAGCTTACTAGGAAGTGCCCAGCGCATGACAGTGGGTCAATAAACTTTTGTACTTGCCATGTCCAGCTAGCCAGAACATAGTTTGAATAATTTCTGTCATTCCTGAAAATAGCTCTAGCTTTTTCTCAGTCTCTTGCTTGCAATTGAATTCTTACTCCTTATTGTAGGATCAATAAAAAGAATACGGTAATATGTTTATGAGATATACTTTGCAGAAAATGGAAAAAAATGAAAGCGCAAGTATTTGACCGAATAGCACTACCAGTTTGTCATAATTCCCCAGAGTCTAATAACTCTAGGATGTTTGTAGCAGGGGAACACTGGGTGATTTCTCTTACATGTCATCCTCTTGGTCGTCATTTGACTACAAGTTTCTAAGCCTCTTCAAAATGAAAAATGAAAGTGAATGTTTTAAAGTGTAAGATACTACTTCATTCTACCTTGAAAGTGTCTTGGATATCAAAATTAAAGAATCATGGTGACGTGAAGGGATAAACAAATAAACATACATATTGTTTGTGTGTTTGCTGCTGATGTTAGTCAAGCTAATAGATAAGCCATATAAACAGCGTATTTTTACTGGCAGGATTTGACCTTGAATGTTGATTCAATGACCTCTTATGCAAATTTTCTCTTTCATAATTGTGCACCCTAGTCAAGTCAGAGCTCACCATTAGGACAGTATGACCTCTGGTCAATACTAGATTAATGAGTGTATAATCATTGACGTAATATATTTCTTAGTGAAATGTGCCAGATCAGATAAAATATAGCCATAAAGAAATGTTCATATTTCCCCAGTGTTGTAAAATATATGGACAGGATTGGAACTTCGTAATGACGCAGAGATATTCTGACCCAGGATTACAGGCATCCTGAAAACTTGGCAAACGTTACCACACTTTGCAGAACAGGTACAGAATAGAATAAAGAGTGTCCTGACTGAGCATGTTTTGAAAAGGTTAAATCAGCAGAGACGCACATAATAATTTTCCTGGCCTGGAGTAGCTATCTAATTCATAAATTATTATATTATTATCATCATCATCATTATACTATCATTGCTACCTCTCTTTATTGGCTCATTTCAGGGTATTCATCAGTTTTGAAAGCAAAACCAGTGTATTATTTTTCACTTCTGTTAATCTTACAAAGCAAGTCTCTAAACAAGGAAGGAAATTGGCATATCATGTTTCACTTTGAAGCAAACTGTTCATTTCATTTCCTATCACATGGCTAGTGTAAATGAGAAGCCAGGAAATTGAATTTACCGTGGCTTTCAATCTCTGCAGGACTTTCTATATCCATAAATTGTGTTTGGTATCATACTTGCTTTTATTTCAAACAAGACTCTGCTTGCTAGAGATTTCACATGTTTGTGTACTGAATATCAAGAGAAGGCAGGTTCACGATGATGTTTCCTTATTTGGCGTCAATGAACATTTTATGCAGCAAGACGTGCAATTCAAAATGGCTGCCTCACTGACATCGCTCAGTCTAGAAAAATGAAACCCTGTTAAATTCCTCACTAAAGCAGTACCAGCACTAACAATATATTTTTTATCACAGATAAAATGTCTATGTTAAGATTAATTTTACACAATGTAGGAAATATAATTATGAGTGAAGTAATTTTGAGAAAAATTTCAGAAGCAATTTCATGGTATTTAGTGCAAAGTTTTTGTAAACATTAGTCATGAAGCAGCTGAAGGGACGTAATATTCAGACTACAATCCAGGACATGTTTAAGGTCAGAGGTCAAATTAAGGTCAAGGGAGTAGCAATAGCTCTGGTTAACTTTTTCTTTTTGTAAATGATCTGTACAGTGTTTGAATTGTAAAGATATAGGTTTGTACATTTCAGCTGCCTTAATTTTTAAATCCTGTTAAATTTCATGATCTTCAATTTTTAATTGATTTTTAAGAAGATGAAATGTTATATTTATTGATATTTTTCTGTAATTTGAAATGTAAAGTTTTACAATGATTAGTGCCGTTTCAAATTGAAGGGAAAATTTTTGCACTTGTGTGTACTAAGTCTGGTGTATAGTCATTCCTTATTATTATGACTAAGGGGCAGTTGTAATGGTAGCCTCTTGTAATTTCAGAGACAATCAACTGGTCCTAAAGAAAACGCTTTCATAGACGTCATTGACCGCATAATCCCGTTGAAAGAACGAGAATCTCACTGCAGAAATGTGGTCTGCGTGCGCATTTTATTGCAACAGACATATTTGCCTTTCTTAGGAAGGCTAGGTTAATCTTTAACAATAAATGGGCGTCACCGCCCTAAACATTAGATTATTCTACTGGTGTATTTCATGAGAAAGTTATGCATGTCATGTGGTGTGTGGTTTGAATGTGACAAATTCCACTCCTCAATGCTGTTTCCTAATGAAGAGTATTCTTTATTTAGTCTAGTCAGCCTAGATCAGAGTGACCATTTGCCAATATATCTTGTGCAACCAATATTGTGAACCACAATGTTGTTGATCCCTTTGAAGGTAAATGGGGCAACGTATATATTGAAGTCTTGGTATTTCAGACTATGTGTCCATAGTAGTATTATATCAACAAATTGAAAAGTCTTATTTGGCTTATGACTCCAAAAGGGGGAAACACTTCTGGAAAAAATACTCAAAAAAATTTTAAATTGTGTACAGCTGGACTGGTTACAGCAATGACTGTCATAAAATTCTATACCAACGAACGTATGTGTTTGCAGTGGTATCCTAGGAGAAGATTAAGATTATATGTGGTAGTGATGTCTTTCTGTCTGTCTGTCTGTCTGTCTGTGTGTCTGTGTGCTCGATATCTCAAAAACGGCTGATTAGATCAGAACCAAATCTGGTACATAGATTCAGTTTGCAAATGGCAAGAACTGATTAGTTTTTTGGTTGGTGTGGCTTGCTTACTTTTTTCTCATTTGCATAATTAATAACTTTAGAAAAAATGGATAACCATTGAGAAGGACTGCGCAGAATTTGATGAGAATTGCTACAAATGTTGATCACACCAAGATATATCAGCTGTGAGAGGCATTAAGGGGTGACATGAAAGAAAGTTGCCAATTTACATAGTTAATGAACTTCCTAATTAGGGATATATCTGGTTTGACTTGATCAAAATTGACAAAACATGGTATGTATATTGAAAATACTATGATTTAACATTATTGAAAGTCATTAAGCATTTTTACTTCATCAAACTCATATTTGCATATTTAATGACTTTTGAAATTTGGGATATTTGTTTGTATTGACCAGACCAAAATTGATGAGACTTGCTATCTACATTGAAGATACTATGATATAACATTATTGAAAATCATTAAGCATTTTTACTTCAGCCAATTGCTTATTTACATATTTAATGAACTTCACTAATTAGGGATATATATCTGAATTGACTCGACCGAAGTTGATGAATCTTGCTACATATATTGAAGATACCATAAAACAACATTGTTTAAAGTCATTAAACTTTTTTACTTCAGCCAATTCCTAATTTGCATATTTTAATGAACTTTCCTGATTGGGGATATATACTTGGATTTAGAATTAATCTGTGGTGAATATTATTCATTATGTTGATCATATCACTTTCAATGAAGTTGCAAACATGTGGCAAAGGTTCAAATTTACACATAACTGCAACATATAATGAAACACGTGAGCATTTTCAGTTCATATCTGATTGTTTCTACTGCCAAAACCACTATACATTTGCACATCGCTAGGTACACATCCTCCACCGCACAGACCCAACCTACCGGTAGTTTCCTTGTAAACACAATCGTCGTTGATCCTTGACGACAATCCGTTGTTCTACTTGGACCATGCATTCCATTCACATCAAAATCAAACTATATTTTCAACAAAGGATAGTTCCTTCTTACCATTTGAAAGCACCTGGTATTGGGAGAGCAGGTGACGAAAGTAAACTATTCGAAGTCATTTTGTCTGTAAAAGAACCCCATCAACCGTGACTGTGTTGTGTGGTTGAGAAGGGTAGGCGGTTTAACGCATGGCCTATTTTAAACTTTTACATCATTTACTATGGTGGAGTTTTAATGTTGCTTGTCAGACGACTGTTTGGGAAATTTAAAACTATGTTGATGAGTTTATTCAACAGGGGATAAAGAGCACAACGCAGAGTTCTGAAAGTGATGCGAGCAATGAGCAGAAAACAATGCGGGGAAGGGGGGGGGGGTTAAGGCAGTGTTTTGTTGATGGTAAGTGTCAATTTTGTATCAGCTGTGCTCAAGGTTAGAAATTTCATTGTGCCAGCATTTTTGAGCAAATTTGTCGATTTATTGCATTCAATTTAAAAAAAATTCTTGATAGCCATACAGAAGATAGGGCTATATCCTCGTTCAGCTGAGGCAACCCTGAAGATGACTATAAAAAGGTGATGAAATGCATGACCCAGCTTACTTCAGCGTGCGATGATTCATGGTCCACATAACAACAATACCAAAGAAAGAACAATACTCCAGTCTTTAACAACAATAATATGTCACGTGTCCATGATATTTACTTCATGTTGGCTTCCGTCAGTTGACGTGCTGAAATTCAATTGCCGCGTGTGGGTGTGGGTTAGCTGGTATCGACATTTGACGCCGCATTGCAGGGCAACATATTATACCACAAAAATGAATGCAATCAATTTTTCTTATTCTAATTGCAGCAAATGCAGGGAAGAATTTAGGTATAAACTTGCGTTGCAATTAGTGAATGTCGCAATACAAATTGTTTGTCGCATGCAGTATGTGTCGTCATCTTTAAGGGATGGTCATTTCAGTTTTGGAAACTGGGGGAATTTAAAAATAACAGCTTTGGCTAATATATATATTTGTTGCAGTGCTCGATGGCGTTGCACTAAGTCATATGGTTTGGACGTACAACTATACGGCCCTTGGTAGTATAAAATAATATTTGTTTGGTGGCGACATAAGCTTATTTAAAGGCAAGGAAAAGCTAGATCTGTCCGAAGATTGCATGGTACATGAATTTATATAAGTAACATATACATTATTAATTTGTGCTTGAGGTAGTTTTTGTTTATGGCGGTCTGCTTCGGACTGATCTAGCTTTTTCTTGCCTTTCAAAATGTCTCCACCAAATATTATGTCGAATGTCTACTCTCTCTCTCTCTCTCCCTCTCTCTCTCTCTCTCTCTCTCTCTCTCTCTCTCTCTCTCTCTGCATAGCCTTTGATGCACCGTTTACATAAAGTTCGCGGTTTTATGTTGTAAACCAGTTTATGTTATCGGTGAAGTCGCTTGACAAAATCTTATATATGTTCAGTATATCTTACGTGGACCATGGAGATGCAGCGAGTGAACGGAATAGGGTATTGGTAATACACGCATCCAAGTAAGTATGTCTAATTATCAACCTGCTGCAGGTCAATTTACATACATACACTGAATGCATATCATTTAATTTGCCTAATATATGGCTGATTCTCACGTCAAAATGGTTCTGTAAACTTCAAGAGATTAAGCAAAAAGTTAGCACACTTTACTTACAAGAAAAACATCTGTAAAACAAATATATTTTTCTTCTTTTTCTCCCGGCCCCGATGTGTGCTCATGTGATAGCCGTGCAACCGTAATCATGGTGTGCAATGTGCAGTAACACTGTCAACAGATGTAATCTGGCCTGGAGAAATCTTCAAAAAAGTAACTTCAAACATGTACACATGCGTATGCTAAGGGAGCGTTCACTCATTGCACCAAAAATAGTGATGACCCCCCCCTTTCAAGATGATAAAAATTTCATGATCCCCCACCCCATTGCTTGAGTAAAGCTGCAAAACAAATACCTGGGGGATGGTACCCAAGAAAGATCCCCCCTCTGAGCTGTTTGAAAATACATGACCCCCTTCGCAGTTTTCAATTTTAAGATGACCCCCGGGATTTTGCAGGCCAACACCCGGCCGTAATAACTTAACGCTCCCTAAGAGGACACGTTGAAAAACAGGCAGAATGTGGCACGATTTCAGAAACTATTACAGAAGGATATCAGAGGAAAGTACATCATGGTGGTTTGGTGGCTTAGGGTGGGGGTCTAATGGAGTCGTGACGCCGCACTGCGATCGAATATGATATATGTTCTAAAGTATGCGCCCACCCCCTCCCTCGGATTGCAACTTTGTCACAGAACGACTCTGACTGTGAAAACAGGGGTTCCCATTGCTGCTTTGAGATGATACACAGTTGTGAAACTGTCTTACATTAAGCCATACTCTGACTGTCAAAAAGAGGTTGTCTTTATACTCGAGACAAACTGTGTCATACGACACTCAGTTCAATAGCTGCAGGATAACAGATTTAGAATTCGTTTTATAGATTTCACTAATAGACATCCAAATGATACTGTTTCTGGTCAATACATTATACGAAATTATTGAATATTGATTATTTGACAGAAGGCGCTATGTCCTTCTCAATTTCGCTTCTCGTGGGCCCTTTTTGGATGAAATCGCTGCTAGGCCAGTACGCAACTGGAAATTGAAGGCTGTAAAATTTGCTCGAACTTTCCGTGCGGAAATGTTGAAGTATTCCCTTTCGAAATCAATTGCAAGAATAAAAGTGCAGGGCCATGCATACGTTGGTACTACAGAAACAATCACCCAATAACTCCATGTTAACTCTCGGGGGATATCAAATTTTCGATTTTCACAGCAGAAGCAGTGGAAGTTTTAGCTATGAGCTACACAATGAGCCCCAAAAAGTGTATTGTAGACCAAAAGAGTATTGAAAAAAATTGAGTGTCCAAATATCTGCCCCCAAGGCGCATACTGAGTTAACTGTAGAGAAGGGGCTATATACGTGGCTGTGTTGCGAAGTATATAAAGTAATACAGCATGATGCAACCGTTCCGAAATCCGCGAACCTTACCTAAGTCAGTTGCTAAGTTATGTATAATCTCACCAGTCGGCGAGTTTCCCATGTACAAGTCCTATCTAACAAACAGTGAGAACTGACTGAATGATTGGTGTTTTCATAATGATTGTAATTCCTTATCGAAGAGATCGTTATAAATTCAAAAAACAAATGAAACAAATGGCTATCACGCTGTGTTCAACATAAAACGGCAAGAATAATAAAAATTGACTTTAAAAAATCATAAAAACGGTGAATAACATTTACAGATAGTCCAGGGCTTTGTCTCTACACGGCTTCACCATATCATTTGAATACAAAAGCAGTCTATTTATGTTTGATTGCTTGTAAGGCATTAAACTGTGCACACAAGTATGCTTAGATAAACTTCTCACTATCAAGATAGGATACTGATAAACTTGTTTAAAACGGAAACTGAGGGTTTAATCTCCTTGACTGGGAATATTAATTATTCGATGTCTTTATCACAAGTGGCAGGCTTCAACATGTTAAAAATTGCAGCCATTGCTAAATACCGGTGCAGTGTACGCGTGATACATGATAAAATGTATTGTTCGTAAGGTCAAAGGTCAGCTATAGATGTCGTCGTCAGTGTCGTGTTGTACAGTTGCCCCCAGTGAACAGACCTGGGTGAAGGTCACCTCAGTAGTGGCGTGACCATGACGCTTTTAAGGAGGTCAGATTTAGACACACGACTTATATATGATTGAATTTATGTTATCCAAAGTTAGATTAAAGTTAGAAAGTTACTCTGGTGAAATGTGATGAGCGCATGCCTTTTTGCCATGAAAATCTATCTCATTTCTAGTTGGTGATTGGACAATCTCTATATAATGCTATTCCAATGCTATTCAACCTCAGTTAAATACTTGGCCGTGTTAATACACAGTGGCCGTGTTCAATTCCGACATGTATGTAATGTGAAATTTTCAACAAATCATTAAATTTTAGAAAATATTTGAACACTTTTACAGTAGAGGCTCATGGTAAACTTTAGGGGTTGATTTATGTAAGCTGCTCAGACCTCAGAAGGTGATTGGCTGGACAACTGAATCTCGTGACGTTAGAGGGCGAACTTTCAAATCCTAACTTATTCCAAACCAAAGTGCATGTGAACGATATACTATTGGTTGTCCGATCTCAAGTTGTTCAAACATGCCAGGGTTCCTAGAAGAAGCCCGCTACAAGATGATGTAAGAGGGGTCACGCCGTCACTTTGCAATACTCAAGCGAACACGATGAAGTGTCTTCACCGACAACTTGAACTTAGAAGACACTGAGAATTGACCGCTAAGGACAAACAACATGACGGTGACATTGACCTCCACAGTCCGAGTAAGAATCGGAAATGTATAAGTTTGAAAACCTGAACTTGACTGAGAGGCACTTGAAGTCTAAGGTAACGGCGCCAAAGAAAAGGGTATGCTTGACTGTTAATATTTCATCCTTCCCATGTTTTGAGTCGACAGTGAAATCCATTTATTTATCACATTATGTTAAACATAAAACTACTTCAAACATAGAATAACGATGTCTGTATTGCAACTTATTGAAGTTGAAAGCGATTTTTAACTCTTAGCTGCGTAAAAAAACGCGCTGATATCATTCCTTAAAAATTAATTTCATTTTATGTTCACACCACTCAGTTCTTACTACTGCGTATTTCACTTCAATGAGAATACATGCACCTTGACGTTCTTGCTGCATGACACCTGTACATAAAATATAAATAACTTTTGATGCATGAACAGGCCTGTTGAGTCTAAAAGTGATTCGTTCGAAGAGTTGAAATGTCTGGACATCAAAGAAAATTCAGTATACGTTTTTTTCTTTCTTGATGTGGCCTTGCCCACCTGTCCACCCCTAAATAGCGGGTATGGAATATCATCGAATCCCAGGGCAATGAAAGGTTGAACTTTATAAAGATCTTAAATTTGCAGTGCATTGTTGGATATATTTTTATCTTGATTTGCTCTGAGACACCAACAGTTTACTTCGATTTCTTTTGCAACTGTGTTCATTTTACATTTTCAGGTGCGTTTTGCTGATGAAAATGTGTTGGTCACAGTACATCTTATGATCGTCTGGAGCCATGCTTACAGAAACTGCCGAAAGGGACCATGGGAAGAATATGCGCGAGACCGCTGCCGCTTCCGTCGCAAAATTGAGGAGATTGGTGACGTCATTAAACCGTGTCTACGTCCGGAACACAGACGCCAAGTTTACGAGGCTTTGATAAGTGCAACGGCATGAAGTCGAAACATTAGACACTCTCAAATGACATATTTGACGGAGACGAACGCCAATACTCGACCATTGACAAGTCGAAAACCTCAAAAAGTAGTTTTGGTATAAAGGAGATATAACAGTCGAAATTTCGACATTTACATAAACTACCTGACGATCTTCAAAACATTTATTATCATTTAGCATTACCACCTTTTTTTCAGTATACACGCATTTTGTTTGATATAGTTCCATTCCAAAGCTCAATTTGAATTCAATACAGTGATAGGGACATATGTAAGTCTGTAGACCTAAGCTACTAACAGATTCAATTCAAGTTTATCAAACCGTTTCACTTTCGTTTAAAGCTTGTTTAAAACAAGAAGATCCATGAACTTCAAGTTTTTGCAATATTTATATTATTTTACTTCCAAACTAAGATATCACTGATTCCTGTGCACAAACGTATTATTACAGTCTGTTGTTTTGATGTAGCTGACGAAACACCCACTGATTAAAGTTATCATTTCTTCTAAAGTTTCGAATCACCAGTGCTTTGTTCTCACAGTAGTTCCTAGTAAAATGCCCACTACTTATTCCACTTAACTCAGTGCCCTATGTACTGGGCAATTGCGTGTCGAGCGTGCACAGTACGTAGAACGATTTTTAGAAACCTAAATACGGCTTTACCGCAAAAATGATGCAATTCATCTGTATCTGGAAACAGATTAAAAAGTTTAAACCACGACAATTTAAAGATTACTATACGATTATAAAAACGATGAAAATCTTTATATTAAATGACAACAGTTTGCGAACTAAAATGACAGCTGGCAGCAGGATTCCTTTAAACAAAGAAATCAAAAATGCACTTGAGAAGTTAAAAAATGACAACATTCTTTGGACCGTGTTGCTAAAGTTGGCACTGATAAAATGTTCGTGTTTGTTATCTAGTGTTAAAAATACAATAACGGTACCACCTATTTAAACACTGTCTGGTGACAACAACAACAACAACGATATCACGTGACCATATTTACACTAATGTATTGTTTGGCTTTATTGCCTCATGCAAGAGTTTAAGTATGTAAGTGGGTGGATAGAGGCGGTTCGTAAAAGACCGAGTGTTTTTTCTGAGAATTCCGCTAAATTTCACATTTGATATATTTTCTCAATTTCTGGTCGTTTTTTACTGTACATTATTGTTGTAATTTTTATGGCATCCATAACATTGAAATTAGCGGCTTGTCGACGTAACCTGATTATAGTGAGGAATGTTGTTATTATTTTTAAATGCAGAAGTCAACAATAACAACACACCTCACACTCATACAAGGCTGATTCGGCAAATATCAACACGGTTTAGTGAGTTGACTATTGTTGGTAAATAGGACCAATAATGGTGTAATAGTTTCTTTTCCTCTAACTGATCGTATCGTATCTTGATTATTTTTTATGCGGCTTGAGATCAAGGTCAAATAAAATATATTTCCTGTAAGGTGACTGTCCTACTGTAAAGATAACTACATGTAACCTATATTTTTGTTATTTTCCTTTTTCAAGTATTAAAACAATTATGTGACACTCTTCGATTTTCTGTTTCCGAGATTTCACAGCTGATAACACACTTAGAAGAAGGTTAGAGTGATAGGCGTATCATAAAAAATGCAAGTCTTATACTTTTTTCGATGCTAAATAATTTTCCTATTCAACTTCTGTACAATCATCGTAATTGATATCATATTTACTTCAAACATATGTTTCTAAACCTTCTTTCATTTCCACTTTAGGTTCTTGTAAAGTCATTGTACATTCGTGATAGTCCTAATGACTCGAATAACTTTGTATCTATGTTTTCGATAACAGAGGTTCTGCAATGGAGCAATGCCTGTCAAAGTACACGTACCTTAACCCGTTATGTCGCTGATAAATAGGGTCGCTGACTCTGTCACAAAGGATGATGCAACCACCGTACAGTGAACCCTAGGTTGATATTTCTATGCAGCACAAGATATCTATATCTTGCTCAGACTTGGAAATCGTATTTGAAAACGCATCGCAATGATTTCTGGCGCAAATGGACTTATTAAGCCAAATCAATCGAAATATACAATACTTGCAGACATCAACGTGTGTGGTTCATATTGTTTATACTTCTACACCTGCTTATGGTGTGTACGTGTCACAACTTCTCAGACATTGTAGAGCTTGTGATTCCTACGCTGATTTTCAACTGAGACACAACTCATTAATATGAAAACTATAGTGAGACACGGATACACTGTGACACTAAAAAGATTAGTGAAGACTGGGGGACCAATCCTGACGGGTGTAGCATGCTAGCAGGGGTGCGCTTACCCATTCAGGACACCTGGTACCACCACTAACTATCAGTGGTTCAGGATGGTCCTACTTAACTTTGTAATTCACTAATGTCCCATGGACATGGTAATGTACTACCTTGAATGAAAATGATTATTGGACCAGTTTAATGTCATATTTTAATCAGTCATCCGTTAATCTATCGACAGAGTCTGATACAAGGGCATGTTTTGGCCTAAATATTTCAGGGATATTTCGGTTATTGTTGTTGTCGTTGTTGTTGTTGTTTTTCTGAGACCCATTAAAATTGTTCTTCCTAAAATGTTACCCTGATCGTTTTCAAGTTTATAAAACATAACCCTCTCCATGCTTCAAATCGAAAGTTGGACTATTTTCTAAAGATGTTCACTGATATTCAGACAGATTACGGTACCAACTTTTTATTTATTTAATGGATGCTTTATGCGTGGGAAACTTTCAAAATCACAGATATTCAAATTTAGTTTGATCAATATTGCTACCGTGATTCCAAGTTTTGCACGCTCTATCCTGATATTATATTGCTATCCCGATCGCTATCGTTGTTTCAATTACTCTTACTAATAGGTGCATTTAAAAAGGATAATTATCATCATCGCCATCACCACCGGCCAACAACCACCACCACCACCACCACCACCACCACCACCATCATCATCATCATCATCATCATCATCATCATCGCCATAATCATCATCATCATCATCATGAACACATTAAGGTATTAAGATTATTATTTACATGTAAGTACTCGCACAGAGCAGCTATTGCAGTGCTTATAGGATTGTTGTTAAAAGTTTTTAACACTGCAAACAACATTTTGAAAATTGTATTCATTGTATTAATTCATCATAAATTTGGCAAATGTAAAGTGTGACCCTTCCCCAGGCAGGCAGGTTTGTAACAATTGACCCCTCAACTTCAAATGAAAAATCCAAGCCAACACTGGATAGTTTTCTTCTAAATTAATTATTTAATGGCAAATGTTTATCTTAGATACTAGCATAATGTACATAGTAAAAGGTGAAATTCACAATACAATAAAACGGAAGCAGGTGTAAGATTAATCGATAATATATGTACGAGTCAAGGTTATCACAACTACTGATATATAAATACACAACAAAACAGAGCCAATAAGAAACGAAAAATGTTACCATTGCATTCAGAAAAGAGCAGATTGAAATTATGTGTTAGTAAATAACAGAAAGGTAAATTGACACGAAGAGACAACACAGTAACTATAGACTCTCTATCAGCCCTTCATTGGGTATAGTCAGTCGCTCAGCATCGCAAAGCTCTTCAACGCTGTGTACATGATGAGCCTCGTCCGACCGCGTCGTAGAGGGCGGCATACCAGCGATAGTCAGGCAGTACTGCATATTTTCCAAGTTCGGTTTGATTCTTTCATTGACGGTTACATTGGCATGGTTTTGAAATCTGATGCTGGTCATGCTATCTATCTTGGTTTTGTTTTGTGAATAATAATTACCTTTTCAGAGAAAAAGATACAAAAGGGTGAACTAGGAACTGTTAGAGAGTCTACGCAATCACGTTGCCATGGCACTACACTCGCTACCACATCGACAAAGCTTCTCTGATTAAAACTTGGAATATGAAACAGTGATTGTACTATTGAAAGAATTCTCGCAAAAAGTCAAATTACAACTGGTGTTATGGTTGATGATGAAGTGTCCCTATTTTGAAGAGTCAGTCTTATGAAGTGTCCCTACACTTAGACACAAACCACAGCCAGATCTCTCGTTTTTCTATATTGTGCATAATGATACATGGTAATGGTGTCATATGAAAAGGACAATAGCTGTTACTTTAACCATTGTTTCATTATTTTGTTACAGAACATGTTCATTTTCTTTGAGAAAAAACGATAATGGAATGTACGTCACAATCACAGCTCATGAAGGTTTCAAGGAAGAATACTTTGCCGAGCGGTGTTATGATAGAGATGATGAAACTCTTAGATTTTAGATGATTCCTCGTTATCGTTACTGACAATCCATCAAGAATTAGTGCGTGTATTGTAAACTGAATTGAGAAATGACGGCCCAGTACATGTGATACTGACCAATCCACGCACACATAGCCTTTACACAAGAGTAAATGTTAATTAAATCAGAAAACCGTATAAAAATTCAAAAACTTCAAAGGCAGGAAAATGCACAAAAAGCTGATAGAGAATATATATGTAAGAAGTAAAAAGTGTACGACTGGCTGAAAAAGTAGCTAGAAAACTCTACGAAAATATAGTAGTTGTACTTCTGTTTGTAATAATATCAAAAAGAATATGACAACCCTGAATAAACCATGACATGGTCACGGTAACATACATCTCAAAACACAAACTTTGCTCAAACTTTACTTGAAGAAACTTCAATCCACCCTCTTTCCTAATCAAATTGAGGGATTCAATGAAAGCCAAGGTAAAATATAAACGATATCACACGTTATGCAAAGTCTCGACCAATGTTGAATGATTTTCTTTCAAAGTTTGGGAAAATGCAAAATTTGTAGCAGAAGCCCCGTCTGAGGGGTTAAAGACAGCGTAATTTCTCATTTCTCTCTGATTATATTTTAATGCTTTCCATATATGTCTCGTTTATCTTATCTTACTTTCATTCTAATAACACTGATTATTTTAATAAGTATATCTTAATATTATACATAGGGGATTTTCATAACGTTTACATCAGGTGAAAATAAAATAGCAATGAAACTGTTGATAATCATTAGAGTTCAACGTGTGATAAAAGACTAATTGATTCTTCTGCTACGACTTTAACCCTCTGAAATCAATTTACTGCTGATCAAGGTTTTAATTATCGAAGGGTTTAGGATAAACTCAAACCTGACTCTAAATTAAACATATTTGCTTTTTCATCCGGCATTACCAGAAAGAAGATTGTGGTCATATGGTTTTCTGGCTCTGAACGCTGAGGGCGTGGTTGCGGCCATGCCTGCTGATCATTCCGGCTTGACTTGCTTTACGTCACAACCACCTGTTGGCGCACAACAGAAGAAATTAGTATATTTACGACTGTGGCGAGTATGAGGGAGTGTTTTTAGCTACCAGGGAGGTTAGTTGAAGATTTTAAAATTTCGAGATTATATGAAAAAAGAGGTAGGGAGTATCTCAAATTGTCGCATAAATTCATCACGGTCAAACGAAAATGATCAATTACTTTATACTTCAAAATGTGAATTGTTAATGCAAACTGTATCAAAACTAAGACAACACAGAAAATGATAGGTTAGAAAACTAAACAAATTACAAAATAAAGCATCACTTACATGAGGAGTGTCTTCGTGATATGTACAAAATGCAATTCGTATGCAGAATATGGACGTTATCATGTTGCAGACGATTACAACCACTGTTGTGAAAATCAGAAGTCCGTCCATAGCAACGGCGCCACCCTGCAAATGTCAAAAAGTAGCGTTTTAGACTCATATTTGTCGCTTGTTTCTCTTTCAGTGTTTGCGTTATTCCTGTACGCGGAATCGACTGAACACAAACCATTGTTTGTTAGCTATCTTCAGATAGCTTAGATGAATGACTATAAACAACCAAAGTCTAAGATGGTCGCTACAACTTGCCCGGTTTAGAACCAGACATTTTTCCTGAAAACAGGACCTAAGGTGCTATTTCAACTGCGCATTCTTTTTTTTTGCCAAATTTAAATTATTTGAGACAGATGTGTTGGTCTGGAATAAGAGCGGCCTATAGTATTATTAATAAGTACTTACTTCACTAAACTTTCACAAACAAACTTTCAAAAAGAGTGGCTTTGTCGCCTTGGCCCTCGCTCGTTTTGCTCAAGTGCTCTCTGTATTGTACTCGCAGTTGGTAAATTTGTTTTCTTGGCGGTAAAATTGTCTAGCCTTCAATAATATTTTAGTCGTGTGAAGGTCGGCTTGTTAAAGCTCCACAAGCTGTCTCTTTTGGCTATTTTTCAGAACTTTTATTTTGTGGTTTCCCTGCACTTTCTGCATTGAATACCTAAACTGTAATTTAATGCCAAGTATTTAACATATCAATACAACCTATGTGAGTATAATTTACCTTGTTATTGTTGAAAATTGTATTCAAGTCCGGACTAGAATTCATTTGTAAACAATAAACAATGAACAATACACACATGCAAGCTGTGTTGACAAAAACAATACTGATTTCAGCATGACAAACGGATTATGGTCTGACAGGGTAGTTGATATACAGAAACAGAATACTGAAAAGCTTGCCACAAGTTACAGCTTATGTCCCTTTAAGGAAGAGACGCTCTTCCTTTCCAAGAGATATCACCTCCACCATTGAAATACAACTAACAACTGCCATGGGCTCTTAGTCGAGGTACATGTACAGGTGCTATGAACTTAATAAAATGAGTGGGAAATCGAGGATTAGTGTTATCACTTACGCTTGACGCATTGTCACAGTCATTGCCCGGTAGGTCACCCGGCGTGCACTGCGAATTCCTGGTGAGTGCTCCAGCGGCAGAGTAGATCACCAGAAAGCCAACTACAAGTGCGTTAACTATCGATATAGAAGCCGTGAATATAAGCTGAGAGAGAGAGAGAGAGAGAGAGAGAGAGAGAGAGAGAGAGAGAGAGAGAGAGAGAGAGAGAGAGAGAGAGAGAGAGAGAGAGCAACAGGTGTACGTGTAAGAAATGATCTGTGACTAAATGAAGGGCTGAAATAGATATTGTAATACAGTTTAATACCAAAATGTTATGTCATTACAGATTTGTGAATTCGCGAGGAAATATTTATTTTAGACTGATGTGGCCAAGTTATGAAATCAGTTTGGTTGAATCTCTGTATGGCTAGTACTTAGACATGTACTTTTGGATTTTTATTCATTGACTTGCAAATAAAACAAGTGAAACAAAAGTTACTGTGGGTTAAATACTCTAGACAAGCCTTTCTAATTTATGGAGACGAGTTGCCACACATGGAAAACCATGTGCATTCTAGGCCTGAAATGACTATGTAACCTCTAGTCTATTTTCAGCCAGTTCTCAATTTTAAGTTTTTACATATCAATTGCTTGCAGCAACTCGGCTTTTACCATGCAGATGCCAAATCACTTGAAATAAGCTTCGTGTTTTGCCTGGTACAGTGTCAAACAATTGACCCGAACATTCTAGAACGACTACACCGATTGGCTTAATCAAACCAAAATAATCCCAATAGACCAATCAGCAGCGAGATAAAGCTTATGGTGGAAATACTTATACTTGATTTATGGCTAAACAAGCCATTGCCCTGAGTAAACACTTTCTCTTTTCTACCGTTTGGATACGTTGACGAATAATCATCCTAAACTGCTGAATTAAAAAACCGGTCCTTCTTTATGTCCTTGTCGCGAACAATCGCATCGATACATTTTTGTAATATTTGAGCTTCCAGACGCATTCATTTCACTTATTATATCAACTGAACGTAGGCATATTTTGTGTCGAGTCTGTCTGTCTGCAAATGGCGTCGTTCTTGTCGTTTTATCTGAACGAGATTCCTCGGTTACTAAGCATGCAATCATAGTGGTGAGCAGTCATGGATCTGGAATTCATCCGCTCTTTACTGTTTTGTTAGTATCAAGCGGATTTCACAGGAATCTTCAATGGCCTTGTGTCGGTATATCGACCTCAAAGCAGATTACTGCATTGCTGAGATACACATCAATAAATAGCCGAATACGTATATAACCAACGGATATTGATCAAAGTTATAAATCTCATTTTTTTCAGACTGTTTGATTTTAACAATTATGCATATTCATTATTTTGTCTGAATCAGCGCGGTATGGTCACACATTATTTAGAATAATATATTGATTAATTCCCAGCTATCTTTGTGTAAAAATAACATAATAGACACGACAAGAGACCGCAACAGAACTCTATAATGAGTGGAGATCTTTAACGTAAATGTCATTTATCTATGTTTATCGAGTGACCTAGCTCAGCCCGTAAATAGTGAGTCTGGGACTGGTCTTCATGTCAGACTAAATGCTGACATTTTCAAAGTATCCCGCTGGGTAGTATATGTTCAGTATATCTATGCATGAAGGTTCGACGATCGGTAATACTGTGAATTTATAAATGCAACAATTTGTGACTTATGTAAATATACGTATGGTATACAGAATGTAGATCAAATTGCCTAGTGTTTTACCACTACATTCCGATTAAAACCTACTAAGTATGCTCGAAAGAACAATTTTATTCTCTTGCAATTTTGCAAGGTTAAGGTAAAATCATCGGCGGATACTCACCATGTAGTTTTCCTTCCTGAAAGCCGAAAAGGTACAGATTATACCCACGAAGATCGTCTGCAGAGAAAGGAACACATTCATCATTTAAGGTAAACACTCCAATATCTCTCCTTATCAGATGAAACTTACACAACAAAGAAAGTGACATTCCGTGCCAACGATTTGAAACCGCAATCGTTAACGTTAGGGAGTGTACTGAGCGGGTGCGGATGTTCTTCAAAACACCTTATACGAAATTCAAAGCCTGATTTCGGTGACTATCATTGCCTTCAACTTCATAATCCTGAACTTGAAGACAGATATTTCTTGAGGCACATGTCTTGTAGAGTTCAGAAGCGCTGATATAAATGTAAAATGCATGTTAAATTTATCATTAGTACTTACTAACTAGTGTGTTTGTTTTGTTTATTTATCATTTGCGAGTTAATGTTATTTCGTTAAACTATCGTTTGTCGTGTTTCCACCAAGAAATTGTTATTGTTTCGCCGATCTAATCATAGACAGTACAGAGGAAGATCCGCTCTACTGTGTATCATCTAATCTGAATATGTGTTACGTCACCTGTTACCACGTGACGTTTGACTGTTTCTTCAAAGCCAGTTTAAGGCGTATACTGCAACTCATTGCGTCGGAATAAAGATATCAATTCTGATAAGCTATCAGACTGAGGCGATGACAAATTCAACTGAGTAAGTATAGCAATATCGATAAAGAACTTCCACGCCCTATGTCTTTCAAGTTGGTAAATATTTGCATAGAGCCTAAACATACATGAATATCGGCTTTATTTACTGTGTGAGTTGTCAAACGTGGCCGTGCTCAAAAATGAGTAGAATTAGAATTATTTTAAGATATTTTAAATCGAGTAAATACTCCATTTTTCAGAGTAACAAATAAATCTCCTGAAATCTAGATCAGGATCACGTGATTTTGATCAAAGGTAGATGACTTACACTTTTTTACAGATATCTCATATAAAGTTTATAAAAATACGTTTCATTTTTGTGTTAGAAATTTTTAAGACTTGCAACGTCACGGACTTTAATCTGCTGATGAATCCGATATCAACACTATTGCGCCTGGTAGAGCATGCCTCTGCCACTGCCACACAAATTGTAAACGAAGTGAGCAGGTTGACAGGTCAGTCAACTCGCTCCTGCAGATTCGGTGAATGTATCGGTACCCGGATGTAGGTGCCCTTATATGGCCACAGATCAACCACCAAGTCACATTTCTACACTTGCATTCCTTACATCACCCACGTGGAATGTCTCTTTTAATCTCGCGAAATAGCTTACTTCCGTGTTTCAGGCTAGTTTGAAATATGAAGAAAAATAATTATTCTACGTGTATTCAGCTATTTTTCAAATCATAATCTATGAAATTTAATGATAACCTTGACTTACACCTAGTCTAATTCGAATGCTTGTCATCATTTTTATTTCAAAAACGGGCGAGTCTACACTTCTCCTATCAGGTTCACCTGTCTTGTCAACTTGATAAAAATAGTTAATTATATCATATCAGTTTATTGATGGCAAAATTACAGCTCTGATTGGTCAATAGATGAAAACAATTGTACTTTATTCACGGTTGAACGCGAGCTCTCAACTAGAGAAGAATTCTTTTTAGGAGGCGTTGCACGCCGGAATTTCTATCTTTTGTTACGATGTAATAGCAATAAACCAGCTGGCGATAGTCGATAGTGTATGGGACAGAGGATTGTATCACAATGGTCTTCAGCTGATTTTAAATAAGTGAATTTGAGAGGGATTAAACATGAAATGTAGGAATATACCAGAAAAGATGAGTTCCGTGAAATAAAATAATTTTTTCCATGGCCAGCGCGATATCAGTAACACACGCATCACGACCACTGCGAGTTCGCTGACACGAACCATATACCCTCGAGAGTAGTTTTTTTTTTCTCGAGGGTCTGTGCACGAACTTAAACATGAATATTTGTTGATGTGTGAGTTCATGGCTGTGGTTGGCAGTTTATGGAAAATTATTAACTTTTGCATGTAACACCGCTGTGATAATAACTTTCGCATCACGATTGCTTGTCGTAAAATGTTACGTAAGTGAGTTATATATACTGACGCTCTGCAATAATTGTGTCTTGGTGTTGACTCTAACTGCATACCGTTATGCAAATTCATCGCTACACTACTAAAATCTCTGCTTGTCGTGTTCATTCTGCATGTTCTGGCGAGTTCATAAACTTCAAGGCGTTATCTGGCAATTCATGAAACATACCTATCGCACGACCTTGACCGCAGAAGTTCGATATAACCATAAACACCAACGGTTTTGCTCTCGATGTGAAGCAAAATGTTCAGAATATACATACATAAGTACTGTTCCTGCGCTTCTTTCACTGGCATCAGATATGTACGATATGTGGACCCATAGAATGCCATGAAATGCATTATATTCCGAACAGGCTTCCCCGCCTCTACGAGGGAAATGTTAATGCAAGGGTCTGGGCTTTCCTAATTTTATCACATCTGAATAGCTTATCGTGGTGAGCTAATGCTCTTGCGCTAAGCAAAAATAACAAAGTGACAGTACACAAATTGCGGCCACTTGAAAGAAGTGTAATAGGGAATGAACCAAGCAGGTAGTGTAAACCGCTAATCGGAATTTTGAGAGAAGAGTGATGCTATTGAGAAACTATATACTTTTACCAAATAAAAGGAGTATCGACGAACGTACGATTTTAGCTGTGATAATAATCGCGGCGGCTTCATGAAAAATATATCTTGCATTAAAGATCGCTATAAACTGCCTCTGCCTTTATGTGCGTCATTTATTATCGGTACACCTGACACCAAGACTTACCAGAAATCCACCGACGTACGGTGCCCATAGAAACTCCATTTTCGAGCCCAATGCACTTCCGCCAGCCCCGAAGCCAATCAGTAAAAAACCCATAACAATCTCGGTTATTCCCAGTCCTATTAGCAGTCTCTTTGCAAACTGTCTCTTTCCCCGATTTCTGGAGCCATCTCTGTACTCCGGCGTTGGCTCGTGGCTTTGTCGAGACGATCCAGCTCTCAATGTCGGTGCGTTGGACGGTGAATAAGCGTAGTCGAAATCCCTCTCGGCCATTTTGAAAATGGCGTCAACGTCTTATATCGTTCGCTTTGGATTGTCTTCCTCTGATATAGCACGACTGAAAAGGAAAAATATCACTTGTTTGTGCATCAAAATAAAAATATCTGGATTGTTTCAAGAAGATGTCTTTAAGAAAATATTTACCTGAGTGACAAAAATGTGTTCAGTTCACTTGGCGCTAAAATCATTCAAACCTTGGCGAGTACATTTCAAAGTATGGCGGACTAGATTTTATGAAGGTATACTTTCCTCGTGAAATGGACTTTGATCCCCTATCTCTATGACTATTATACGCTGTTTGCAATTGGTTCCACCCGATACAAACAACAAGTGGCATTTCATTTTTACGTGTCGGGTTAAAATAGAAGATCAAAAAACCTTTCTTCAACATTATTCCATGGGAATTGACGTCAAATTGTACCTTAAATCTTACCTTGAAAATGTATAAAAACTATTTCTTACGACGAAATACAGCACGGCGCACGACTTCTAAATAAATACTATTCGTACATAGTCACACAATTTTGTGTAATGACTCTGACATCGTAAAACAATATTATTGGAAGGGGGAAACTATGACGTCATATTTACCTGTGTGATACCATTGTTTGCCAGGGGTGTTCTGTTAGCTACAAATGCAAGGACACAACTGGTTTTCGTTCTTTCTGCCTTTCGTAATCGTCCAGACGTTACGGCGGGTAAATCAACGGCGAAGTGTCAGCCGTAGAGGCAGCAATGCTACTAAGGTTGTTCTGTAAATGATTCGAATCTTCCAACATGGGATTCCAACCCCTTGCTGACAACATAATCAGCGTCCAGGCGCGCCCGATTGCACGTATTCCTTTTTGTGCCGACTAAAATGATCCTTGAAGCCATGTGAAGTTTTACAAGCGTTTATTGTGGGAGGGTTATGATGACGTTAATCATACACGACATCACAACATTATGCACCAGAAATCACATTACGTAATTGTACTCGCGATAAGGGGTCGTTGACAGTCGATGAGCGACGAGGAGATGCCCAGATACCATTTTGAAAAAAATTCTGCAGCATTGAAAAGCGGCATGTTGTGTAGATATGGCGAAACAATGAAGTTCGAGTCAATCACTATGTGGAACGTCGATTTTGACATCAAAGTCAACCTGAACAAGGCAGACGACTCCCACTTCAGAAAATGCAAAGGAGAGTCGACACACGTGATGTTAGTTTGGGAACTGAATTTACAGAAGAGAGACAATGCAGGATGTATTGTACATCGGCTTACAGTATATGTCTGTTAGTCTGTCTGTCTGTAAGTCTGTCTGTCTGTCTGTCTCTCTGTCTGTCTATATGTATATGTCTGTCTGTCTGTCTGTCTGTCTGTCTGTCTGTCTGTCTATATGTATATGTCTGTCTGTCTGTCTGTCTGTCTGTACATGTATGTGTGTGAGAGAGGGAATGTGTGTGTATGCGGTATACCTCCACTGTCATTCATGCAGCAAGGACAGACAACTGACCGATATTGAAAACTGTGGCCAGAGATATTTTACACGCAAATAAACTCTTCTCATGTATTTTAATAATACCAAGATTTTGCGGATCTACGGAAGTGTCCGGCGGACTGTACCATTATTTTTAGGGGTGGCCGACTGTTGTAAGGGGCTGAATATAGCCCTTGAATATAGGCTTGTCACAAGAAACACAATTTTGAGAAGATGCCAATAGCCCATGCTCTTTCAGATGTCGTCTACACCCTTGGTCGGACTGCAATGACTTGCGCTTGCCGATAAAATGCAGCCATATTTAAACCCGATGGTGTGAAAGACATATTCACCTCCATGATTCACTCAATGCAAAGGTTACCCACTTACTATGTCTTTGTCAGGAATATTTACAAAAACTATCGGCATGTTACAGATTCTGGGACAAGTTTGTCGCTTTTGACACCCCACTTCGCACATTCTAACGAACACTTTTTTTAAAAAGCTGTCGGCATGTTGCGGGTACTTCGACAAGTTTGCCGTTTTGGATACCGTGTTATAGTCATGACAATCACCCGCCCTTTTGTCCCTCCCACAAAGCGCGCCAATGTATTCAGCCCTCACAATAGTCGGCCACCCCTAAAAAATAATGGTACAGTCCATCGGACACTTCCGTGGCAGCATACTTGAACATGTTCGATTTTGCGGAAAATTAAAAGCTGTTTGCAACTCCTACTCGCTCGCTGACCAGAGAAAGTTCTCTTGTCGCTTGCTAACATTGCAATTTCACCGTGACGAAATTCCTTATTGGCTGCCCCTGTCATCTAGGAAGTTTTAACTGCATAGAGCAAATGTTGCCCTGCAATGGAAATGCAGGAAACGATTTCGGTTGAGTGATGGGTTTAACATAACCTATATAAAGCGTAAAACAAGTTCGCTGCCCCCTCAACGTTTTGCAAATTAGTCTCTGTCTGTTTCTCTGCCGCTGTCTTTATCTTGCTGTCTGAATCTCTGTCTGATTGTCTCCCTAATATTTCACAAGTCTTCTAGAATTAATATTGGTTCTATTAATGAACACAAGTACACACATGCATGCGTCTTTCTGATCATTTCGCTTACACTGTGAATGTGTGTGATTTGCTTTGCCCACTCTGGTGTTCGATTGCTGATTTTCCTTCGTTTTAGAAGGCTCGATATGGCTGAACTGATCAAAGGTCGTTCAATATCAGTAATAAATTGTTTTCCGCATAATGTTCGGGGAATTCCAAAATTTACGTGCTAAAGCATTGCGTCAATTCAAAATGGCCAGCTCGTCTGAAAAGGGTGCGAGTGGTGGTTGGAAAGAAACAGCGGATTATGAAAATCTGCAGGAACAAGTTGCCCTTGATCGATTACGGTCTCAGTTCGTCAATGAAATTGTACCCTCCCGCTTACTACCTTATTTGGAAAAGTGTCTGACACCAGAGGACAGAGAACACATTCGTTCTGAAGAACAAAACAATGGCACTGTTGCAGGCGCCTTGTTGTTACTTGACCTATTGGTCGAAAAGGAGGGTTGGTATATGGTTTTGATTGAAGCTTTGAAGAACGAGAACGTTAACCTCGACTATTTGGCTGCAGCGCTGGAGAGTGGTGAGTATACACACAAATTGGCTGGCTTGGTGTGTCATTACAGACCGTAGAAACACATGTTATCACAACAAACCTTTGGTTGCTGAGGGCCAGTGAGTCGCTCTAAAAATAGTCTGTTTTACGAGGCCATAGACCGTTTGAGGCGACTTTATTATTATAACTGTATTTAAATAATATGGTAATCTGATTACATATAGTAATTGTAATTTCCACCAGAGACCTCCAAAAACTCAAGAGTACAAGCAAAGAAGCAAAAACACTATAGCGAAACATCAAATAAACAGATGTCAAGAATGACAATGACGAAGACAATAACATGCCAATCCAGACCAAAACCTTGATTACAGCATTTCATGAAAAGATAATTATGTAATTCTGATTTAAACGTCAACAAAGCTTCCAAGTTTCGTGTACATCGGGGAATGGAATTCCAAATTTTCGTAGCTCGATCATGATAAAGTAAGTGATCTTTGACCCATAGCTGTCATAGCAGGTGGGTAAAGGGGTCCGTTTTTAGGGTCTATGGTAAAGGTTACCATTACCAGTACTACCGTAAAATGTTGTCTGAAATATATAGTTAGTCAATGTATATTTTTAACATGCCAAAGTCATTCATTATCCACACGGAAAATTCTAGGTTGGTACCTTTGGCAAGTGTGACCCTAGGATGACCTTTCCTTTAACTCTGGTCCGATACCATAACGCCACTTCTTAAGAGTATAGCTATTATACATGGTATATGGTCGACTGCACAGGGTGCGCCATACACTACATGCATGCACTAGAGACTCGGCAATGACAATAGCGAAGTGCACACTGGGAACTCGGTTGCAAGGATAGTAATGAAACTGTCAGAAACTAATTATATTGAGAGACATTTTTTTAACGTCACTCTCATCATGTGACATTCTTAAACATTATCACGTTTTGACGGTCCTTTATCACATGTTGATACCAAATTTCCGGGCCCCAAATAATGTTCAATATCTTTGTGGTTTGCGGAGCGGAGGGGGGCTCAGAAATAAATGGACAGTTCCAATTGGATTAGGGCAACAAATGTGTGTGATATAAAGTAAACGCCTAATACCAAAGGAAAAAACCAAAAAAACAAAGGCAAAAACATTTCGAGTTCAATATTTTCGGCCAAAGTTTATGAAAATCACACCTCAATGACTTTGATCTGGCATCTTTCCTCTACGGCTATCATGATTATAATGATGTTCATTATGATTTTTATTTCTTCTTTTCAATTCTGATTAGGACTTAGTGATAAGTACATTTCAACTTTCTCTCCCATATTGATAGAGAGTGTACGTCGGGAGAGAGGAGCACAGGGTCAAATAATGATAGCATCCTTGTAGCGTTTCTTAAGACATCTACATACCGTCGTTTGAGATAACAACACAATAGTTATGCTCGTTGAATTTTATTGGTCAACAACAACATGACTAATATCAACATAAACAACAATACAAACGACGACGACAACAACAACAAGAAGAAGCTCCAAGCTCTGATTCACAGTAATCACATTGGGCGCTCACAAACCAAACGGCCCTTTTCAGCGCCACCAAATATTCCATTAAACGGGGATAGATATTCGAACTCTAAAATTTCTATATTTCTTTTCTGATCTACCACTTGTGGGGGCCTCATTTTGAAGCTCCTGGAGAAAGAAAAACTTTCGCTGTCCTAGTTTTTCGAAAATCGAAAATTTAATTTTCCCTTATAGAGTTAGCACAGGGATGGAGGCCATTTTGAATTTCAAATATCGCAAAACGTTGATTTGTTTCTCTGGTTCTAAACTTTGCACGGTGACCCCTGACTTTAATGTTCTTTTGGGAAGAGAATGGTTGAAAGTGTTAGTTAGGAAAGTCTGAGCAAAAATTTAGGTCTTTCACTTTCGAGGCGCATACTACCTTCAAAGATTACATCGAAGGCGTTCGTATAGTCGCGACGCATTCATGGGACCTGACGTCATGTTGAACGACTTTTTTCCTTTGGCCTGCTACAAAATGGTATGCTTACCCTGCCTGCTTCCTGACAAATGTCAAAATAGACAGCTAGACGCGACATCGTTTCTTGAGACTTTCACTATCTGACATTTTTGGCAAATTGCGATAGCTGACAGTGTTCAAAGTGAAACAAGTACTCCCAACTGTGTTACTACTTGACTAAATGCACAGTCCAAAAGTGCGCGCGCTTCTTTTTGCATTTTCCCGCAAGATGTGCATGTTTAATTATTCGTTCAAACCGCAAAAGAGCTTATTTAGCGCACTGTAAAAAAGTAACATTGTTTCAGTTAACCCAGCGTAAAATAAAACATAGCAACAATATCAACAATAGCGAAGGGTCAGTGTAAGTGCAGAGACGCTTGACGTTAGTAAACCATCAACTCAAAGCACGAGTGCTGGGAATCGTCCTGGAAATGTTAGTGATTTATCAGCATCTCTGTGTATTCGAAAATTTGCATTTTCCCCAAAATTTCCGGGGGCAACTGCTCCTCCTGCCCAACACCCTCAGGCTACGGCTATGATTGATAAACGGGGCTGTCCACCATCTATCCGTCATTTCATGTATCTGACCCCTGCACTTATACAGAATGTGTTAGGACTGTCGTACATGTTATTTTTATCAATCTGACAAAAGATCAATGGAATGACTGACTAGTTTTGACTACTAGGAAGGTAACAAGTGAAAGCTCCGTCTTTACCCATGCCACTGGGTGCATCATTTTAATCCCTAAGGAAAAAATGTAATCATGTTTGCGGTGAAATTCTTTGAAACCAGTCACCCCATCTTGCATTTTCTAAATCTACATGGCTGATGAAAGATCATACCGATTTTTAATGGATGTTTCAACCCTGATCTATGTAGAGCTTGAAAGTTGCAGACGTGGGAACGATGAGCAACACGAGGGACATACCTATAAGGACGCTTGGCGATCACCATCACCGATTGACTTATCGGAAGCGCTAGGATTAGTAGGTATTCGAATTTCAATAGACTCTGTAAGAACCTTCTTTTAGTATATCACACATGTAATTATGATGGCGACCCTTCGCTTCAATCGTGTGCATTTTCGTTGCCTAATGCTCGAAGACGTAAAGCTGCGCTATCTTTAACGGAGTAGCATGTAACAAACATGCTGAACAAACAATTTTGCTCTTAGTTTCTCACATTGCCATTGCATCTATTAAACGCTCTGGCCAAGCACATTTTATTATTCCTTGTTTCTCCGTTGTTTTGATATGAAGTCTCTCTATTGTTGTTCTCACGCATTTTCATTGTATACATTCTTATCACTGTTATCATTTAACAGATTGACTTTGTGAGTGCTTCTACTCGAGAAACTCTCAGAGAGAGAGAGAGAGAGAGAGAGAGAGAGAGAGAGAGAGAGAGAGAGAGAGACAGAGTGTGTATGTGTTCTAGTTTCATTTACGAGTATTTTCTCAAACACGCTATCAATTTTACGTTTAACCACAGCCCTTACACACTCAGTCCCTCCACACACAGTGGTTCACCAAATGATGCTCAACTTGAAAGGCTTCGTAACGGGAGCAAATGCTGTAGTGTGCTATGGCTGTAAGGACCTCCGATGTGTCTGATAACATCAAACAAAATCTGAAATTTCTCTTATTTTGCTAGATCTATATTTACCTTTAGGAATTATTGAACTGTCGCGCATATAGTGTTGAACTATCGGACAGATGATTTATTTAAAATAATTGACTTCTACATTTATCTTCGTCGTCATTGCAAGAAGCAAATGTTTAATACTTTTATTTAAAAAAAACCCCAGATTTATTTCAGTGCTGGTGCAATTTCGTGATAACGATCAGCCCATTTTGCATTTTCTAAATCAATATATCTGACGACAATTCCTATTGAGGATGACTTAATTGGATGATCTATTCCTTATCTATCTACAGAGCTGGAAAGTTGCAGACGTGAAAATGATGAAGATCAGAGTGAACGGATAATTGCGGATTCACATTCCAGTGCGATACAAGTATTGCCGATGCACATATCGGGATCATCAGAACCAAGACTACCTATATATGAATCAGGTTTGTATAAAACTTATTTGTTAGTACAATACATAATGATGTAGCTATTGACGTTTTGTGGCAGTCATGCATATTGTCAATACAAAGCTTTTCAAGACGTTTACTTGAACATGCTATCAATTTTAGGTTTAACCACAGCCCTTATACACACTCAGTCCCTCAACACACAGTGGTTCACCAAATAATAATGTTCAATTTGAAAGGCTTCGTAACGGGAGCAAATGCTGTAAGGTGCTATGGCTGTAAGGACCTCTGTCTGATAACATCAAACAAAATCTGAAATTTCTCTTATTTTGCTAGATCTATATTTACCTTTAGGAATTATTGAACTGTCGCACAGGTAGTGTTGAACTATCGGACAGATGATTTATTTGAAAGAGTTGATTTCTACATTTATCTTCGTCGTCATTGCAAGAAGCAAGCGTTTAATACTTTTATTTAAAAAACCAGATTTATTTCAGTGCTGCAGTGCAATTCCATGATAACGATCAGACCATCTTGCATTTTCTAAATTAATACATCTGATGACAATTCCTACTGAGGATGACTTAAATGGATGATCTATTCCTTTTCTATATACAGAGCTGGAAAGTTGCAGAGTTGAAAACGATGAAGATCACTTTGAACAGATAATTGGGAGTGCGATACAAGTAATGCCGATGCACATATCGGCATCATCAGAACTAAGACTACCTACATATGAATCAGGTATGTATAAAACTCACTTGTTAGTACAATACATAATGATGTAGCTATTGACGATTGCACATTGTCAATGCAAAGTTTTCCAAGAGGTTTACTTAAAATTGCAACGTCTCAAGCTGAATCGCAGTTTTCGGTGTGTTACATAAACCAGCCATACAGGGCAAATAATTTTGTTTTGGATGTCTCACGTTACCATTGTACCGATTCGATAGGATTAGGTAATAAACCGTTAATGAATCTTCGCATTTCTATTGGAAAAGCTACATTACATATATTTAAAATCAAGATGTAAGCGAAATTGGGACAATTCTTGTTTCATAGTTCTTTGTTTTTGAAATGACGCATTAAGAAATGGATCACACTTGCACCTTCTGTATTTTCGTTCTTACGACATTTCATTCCATTTCATAAATTTCATTGTTATTATCATTAGGTTGGGCATATCCAATCCCTCAAGCGTATATGGATGATAACAGTAAGGAATTTTTATCTTCTGTAACTGCTTTTTAAAGTTTCCGAAAGTATTTTCAAGGTGTCAAGAGAAACACAGGCAAGAAACGCGGCACGCTGTTTGATGTTATGGTCGTCTCGATAAAGTATGGCCTTTTCATATTAAAATGAACTTCACCGGTGTCATACTTCTGGGAGACTTCGTGCGTAATTCATAATTATATGAGATTATGCGAAAAGTAGGACGAGATGACATCGTGCTGCCTGTGGTACTTACTTTGTGTTCTCAGGGCAGAAACACCGCTTCACGCCAATCAAAACATATCACAGCAGATTCATAAACATTTCCTTCCATTATGAGCTTGTAGTAGACGATATTACTGATCGTAAACCATTGAGTAAAATCTGACAGTGTCTTTAAAACACTTTCAAATTTGGTTAAAACAAACTTATTATATATTCATAAAAATGTGAGAGGAATTTTTAAAACTCACCTCCCCGAAGCTCAAACCTTTATCGTTTTCGCCAGCACGCCAATGCATCGCAGCACTACACGACAACGACAACACGAACTTTGTTGAACATACTTTCCGTCAAAAATTGGCAAAAATGCGGAATCTACCGAAGGTTCCATGTTCGTCACTCTTCGGAAAGTGGAGTCTAGAGCTTCCTGAGGCAAGGCGTAGATGAAGGAATTACGCAACTGCTTCACACCCTGAACAACACCCGTTTCTAGTCTGTGTTTGTCTGTGTCTAAAATAACCAGGGATTACAAAGTGGAGAGAGAGAGAGAGAGAGAGAGAGAGAGAGAGAGAGAGAGAGAGAGAGAGAGGCAGACAGATGGATTTGCCTTCACCTTTGAACGCATGATGGAAGACTGCATAAATCACCGATTTTACAGTTGAACGTCATACAATCGATGTCACAACCTTGAATGAGTAGATATTACGGGTTCGATCGTACGAACGAAAGTTATGAAAAGTTGAAAGTGGAGTACTATAGGCGATTTGCCCTCTTTCTTCGTTTGCAGAAGTACTTGCAAAAAACTAGTAGGCTGCATGAACTCAACGTGCAATACCATGGATCTAAGGAGCTTTTTTTTAATAATAATGACTTTTTCTTTTAACTTTACATGTAACAGTCAGACCATCGATAATCCAAAAAGAGAGTGCAGGTACCGAAACTGTTTTTTCAGGTAAAATTTAACAGTCATATCGAATCACAAAATTATACCGATTTTAATTGATGAATCATATATATATATATATATATATATATATATATATATATATATATAATATGTATATCTATCTACGGCACATTATTTCAAATCTTATTATTGATATTCGCTCTTTTCGCTACTATTCTTATTGAATTTGAAGTAAAGACCAAATTAATTGCTTAATGCTTCAACGTTTATTATCATCGTATTAAATGAAGACGTGTTGCTATTTTTGCGTTGGTGCACTGCTATTTGCAGTATTATTCAGAAGTTATAATCGGAACTAATATGCAATATTTTAAATTTTTTATTTAATATGCAAATTTTCACGCCAGAGGTCTTATATCCACAACCAAATACCCGAGTGCACCGTTTATGACCTTATTATCATATGACAAAGTTAAATACAAGTGGACAATGTCGTTATTGTGACGCTAAGTAAGGACGAGGGTTCAGGAGCTTAGCCTCAACACAGCTCTAAAAGCAAGGTCGCAGAACGCGGGCGTAATACTATAACGAAACGCATCGATTACTCATCAAATGTGAAGAATATTACTTGAAAGCCACCAAAAAGGAACTTAAAATATTACATGTTGTTTCTCCATGATAAAAATCGTTTTATTTTTTCAACCGTGAAATTTTCGTCTAATATTGAAATAAAGCATACGATTGACATTTATATGTGAACCCAAAAATTTTGAATGAAAACTGTGTAAGAGAGGCATGTAATTAAAACACACCTTACCATTCTTCGTTTTTTACCTTTAGGCATCACATTTAAATCAATTAATTAACTAATGATGACTTCATGAAATAAATTTTGCCATACATACATACATACATACATACATACATACATACATACATACATACATACATACATACATACATACATACATACATACATACATACATACATACATACATACATACATACATACATACATACATACATACATACATACATACATACATACATACATACATACATACATACATACATGCATACATTTTCTACTGAAGCAGCTTGAGAAGTATACGCATACTATTAGAACAACACGAATTTTGTGTAATCGAGTGACTGGCTTATTTTGTGTTTACAGCGTGTTATTTATAGTTTTTCTCTTTTTATTGTGTTTGAAAGATGAAGAAGACGATCTTGTTAAGCCTTGGCGACCGAATGTATTTGAGCCCAAGCCTCCTGAAGAACAATGCAATGAAACAATTTGTGGTAAGATGTTATAGGATGCTATACATTATACCAGCTTGTCTGGGATTCATTACAGTTCTTCGTAATACATTTGTTACGATGTATAGCAAATGTATTACAAAGAACTGCAATGATACCCAGACAAGTTAGTCATTATTTGAAATAATTTTTTCTAAAAATTTTTAAACCACTAATGGCATTATAGGCCGAAGAAACTCAAATACGGAAACATCGGTCTATGGGCAAAAGGCACTTATTAAAAAGTCCTTTCGTCTCTCAAAACTCTCAACTCTTCGCCTGATAAGAATATTTAAATATCAATGGTACGATCAATATTTAAATGATTCTTTTTAACTTTGTCTGATTAAGTAAACATTGAGAATAGAGACTATTCAGCTGTCGAAAACTTGGGAAATATGGAGACACATGGACTGGAGAAAGATGGAGATATATCAAGGAAAAATGTTTTCCAAGTTATTGCGTCGAACGAGGTTAGTTCACACACTTTCGTCGAACGATTTCACATTTTGATTACAATCCAAGCAAAGTTTCATACGTAAGCGGGGACCACGCTCTTGATCTTAGGTTACATATCATGAAACTCTTTTGTCATTGTTTAGTGTATCACAAAAAGATAGATGAATAAACGCTGAAAGGTTTAATCATGACTTTTTTCACCATAGCAACATATTTTTTTCACAAATAACAATTAATACTGTAACAGTCCGCTGATGGTGCTTTAGTACCAACAACAGTGCTACTTGCACATAATTGAAAGGGGAAATACCGTTTTAGGAAGTCTTGTTGACTTAGACTTAAGGTAAAATGCGCCCAGGGGACAGATAATCAAACTCTTAAACTTTTAAAATTCTTTTCTATATGTACCGCTTGTGGCAGCTCATTTTAAAGATCTTTGAGCAAGGAAAGATTCACCGTCTTAGTTTCTCAAAAATAAAAAAAACTTGTTTTTCCACATAGAGGTAACACAGGTATGGCGGTCATTTTGAATTTCAAATATCGGTAAATCTTGGGTAATTTGTTTCTCTAGTTCCAAAATGTGCACAGTGACCCCATTTTTTATTCTTGATTTGGTAAGAGAATGGGTGAAAATTTCATTGAGGAAAGTTTGAGCAAAATTTTAGTCTTTCACTCATACTACCTTAAAGCCCTTTACAGTCTGAATACTCATTAGAGCTAAGTACCATATCTTTGACAATGAAGATGGCTCCAAATAATATCCGTCTTCATGAGTTCCATTTCTGTTGCAGCTGCTGAGACTTTTAAAATGTCTATGCAACTTACGATGTTAGTCACTATTCGATATTTAATGAGGCAATAACAGTTAATTTTCAATTGAACTTCATGGGTATTAAAAAGGTATTATCCATAGTTTAGCAGAAAATATAATTTAAATATAATTTAAAGTTTCTGTAGTCTGCAGTCTGCAGTCTTCAAAACTAGCATTGATAGGCCTTCTTTCCTTTCTTTATAGTGATCTGATACAAAACATTTTCAACGTGTTTGGTTACAAACGAAATGACCATAGCACCTCTATTTCGAGATTCAAATAATTGTGCTTACAGACATCGTAAATTTGATATTTATATCATAAATTATTGACGTAACATTTTCCTGAAATATATTATACTTTTTATTTCCCGTATACGGAACATTATACCCAGGAAAACAGCTCATACCCGCTACTTGATGGCTTTGAACTTGAAGTACCGCCAAAATCAATAGAGAAGAATATCGAGTTGGTTATCACTTCCAGGGAAGACATCGTGAAGCCGCCTCTAAACGACTATGAGTTTTATCAATCTGATGTGATCGCATGCGACTTCCGACCTATGACGTCAGTGAGACTGAAGAGGAAATGTCTTACAGCAGAGCCCTATGAAAGAGTATTAGCGATTTTACAAAGTGACAACGATGGTGTTTCATGGAAGGAGATGCTAACATATGTGGTAGGTCGTGCCTACATAGATGTTATTGTTTACCCTGAAGCAAACAATGTGATGACACAGAGTTAAGACCAGTCATATATTCCGAAAAAGTGTTCTGCATACACTCAAAAACTGCAGCGTACAGCGCTACTTACATATGCACTCTTTATCTGCATTTACACTGCCATACATTAAATACTGCAATTTTGGAAAATAGTATACAACGATAAATGTCACCACTTAAAATGCCTGTTCTGTAAAAATATGATTTAAGAATTTTCAGTCGATGACATTATTCCAGAAATTTTCAGCTTGACACGACCCTCACCACACTTGATCTCGATGTTTTCACTTAATCACTTAAAATCTATTTTTTCGTCTTTGTTTCACAGGAAAACGGCCATGTTGTTGTGGATGTTGACTGTTTATCACTATTCATCGCCGTATCGAAACCCTACAAGGATGAATTTGTTGTGGGCCAGAATGGTGGTACATTGATATCCAAAACCAACAGCAGCATCACATTAGTAATCCCAAAAGGCGCTGTAGAAGAAGACACTTTGATAGTAATGGAGGTATGCCTTTAACATTCCATCATATTTTACAAAACATCTATATATAAGCACAATAAATTTTGCTTTTAGAACATTTAGTATTGCTTTCATTTAAACAAGACAATGACCTACAGGCAGTCTGGACTTACAAGTATACGTCCGGTGTTTCGAAACTGCGTCGGAAAGATAGTTTGGCGTTGATTTGTCAACACATGTCAGACCACGTTCTCTGACATCGTAGAATTTTGCTTGTACGATTGTAGTTTATTCTTAGATAACGTCGACTATTATACAATGTTAAGGGGGCGACAAACAGTTGAGACAAGAGCTCGGCTGGGATATTTATTTTAGGAGATGTTGGGGAAATCTGTCTATTAATGTTCACTATCTTCTGTAATTGACCGGATTGTTACAGCTTTCTTTCGTGGAAAAAATTTGGGAGAGCTCTTCTTCAAGTAAGCAAACAGATACAATATAATCATGGGTGCCAAAAATTAATAATATATATTGACAAACTGCTTACAAACAAAATTTGCAATTGCAAACAGTATGAAAGCACAAAATAAGCGGAACTATAAAGTAAGGGTTCTGTTAGATACTGTTTTCGATTGTATATGGCACCATTTCTTGTTGATAAAAGATAATGAAATTTATTGGAATGAATGTAGGTTGCACTCCTCTTTATGAAATACGGATGATCGTTCAATGAAAAAGTCAATGACTTAAACGTTATATTACAAGACCTGTAACTTAATGATTAACCCAATAGTTATGTCCGCTATTAATAAAATACTTTCTCCATCAAAGAGTTACACGGTACGTTATTCTTCTGTGATCTTATGTGATACTCTTACTGCTACAAGTTGCAAGTTGATCCATTGCATGCTAGTCTGATATTTCGCTTCCTACCTACAGGTGCACGATGTGAAATCCACGTTGATGAAGGAAATCTGCGAGATAGATGATTTATTTCTAAATGCATCATGTTCCTCATTGGTTTACATCAATCAATTTGCCGAACGACGAAAATTGAGTTTTAAACATCCTGTTGTCCTGACCTTCCCGGTGCCACCTGATGTAAATGTTTCAGCTGTTGACAGTGACCTTCGTATTGTAAAAGACGAGCATGGAGATGGAAAATGGTGTGATGTCACTGATGACGTAAATTACCATGTGACCGATGGCAAAATCAACATATCAGTCGACAGCTTCAGTGGGTAGGTACTGTACTGTACTTTTACTCATTCGATTGGTTGAGATGCTGCTACAGTTTCTTTTTACAAGTTATTCAGTTATAACGTCGACGGTGATCTTGCAGTCTAATTAAAATACATTTTGCAGTTCATGTGTGCTGCACTTAGTGGCAAGTCTTTATAGAAGTTGCTAGAAGCCTCCAGCACAGCACATTTCCCATACATGTTGGCCTCTTGTATTACGTAAACATTATACTACTGAATATTAACTTGTTAAATTTTGTGGTTTGTAAGAGCATTATTGATTGTTGTCGTTTCTAGTTGTGATGACTATTTCATTACATAATATCTCACACTTGCTTTCTTGCTATGGAATACATCTGAAATCAGATATTCATCAGTGAAGTGCAGAAAGAGAAAAGATGGAAACGCATTTATCGAGAAAGTCACGAAGTTCCTGAAGTCTAGCAAGCATTCAGTACGGATCCTCTTTCTGCAGGACAAAAATAACCCCTACGCTTTTTTGTGCGACCTGATCGATGAAACATTTCTTTCATTTGATGAGCTCAAGAACAGTAACGCGAAGTACAGATCTTATGTCGGACACGGCACACCATATACAGCTAGCATTTCCATCATGAACGGCGATACAGTGTACAGCAAGTTAGGTTCATCAGCCTCTAAGAAATTACGCCTGGCGACAGATTTCAATAAACACACTTACCGCCCGAATGAAGACAATCACTGGACCATCTTGCTTGAACGAATAGCCAAAGGAACCGATGAAAGAATTACTGGATCCATTTGTTTCTACAAAGAAAAAAGAAAAGAACTAATCCCGCTGGAAGAGCTTCTATTTTGTATTGAAAAGGTGAGAAGGCATTATCGTCCAAAATTTAAGTTTTTGTAATGTTACTGAATGACCTAACGTGACTGACGCAACTTTGGCATGCAGTCCTCAAGATGCATGTCGTCAGTAGGTTTAGTTAACTTATATTTAGGATGAGAACATCTCAATATACCAAATTAATTAATTAATTAATGATAGGATGCGATGATGAGAAAGCAAACCTGATACATGAATAACCTTAATCTTTGAATTTATATCTTATAATGCAAACCCCATGATCTTCGTCTATAATCCCCATGCCATTAACTTGCCTGACAGGTGGTGTATGTATTTCATTTCAGGATGAAAGTCAGACGCCTGGGAACGAAGGTAGGTGTTTCTGACGAGAATGTGTTCTGATATCATACAAACAACTAAGATATTAGTAGATAATAAATTAAAAGTAAAACATCCATCCATCCATCAATCTGGAAATTACCTCACCTCCTTCTTGGAACATGTCTTGCGCGAGAAAAAAAACACTAACAAACTAGACGAAACACAGCCTTTAGGTAACCTTTCTGCATTAAGGAAATTTAAAAAGAAAGATGGATTAAACCCCTTACATATTTTTTTTTATCTCTTTTTTGTCGCAGATGACGAGGACGAACGAGATAATATCAAAGCAGAAGACAAGCGTCAACTTAAAGGTGTGTTGTCAGATTAAAAACAAAATAAGTTCAAAAATACTTTATAGCCACAATAAACCGATCTCAAAATATCCCCAGTCTTCCAAGAATTTTCTTCGAATAGGACCCATTAAAGTCTGAAAAAGTGTATAACACTGTCATAAGTGTCGAAAGTGGCATGTAAATTCAAACGTTTGAACATCATTTTAGATTTCCCACCATTTAAAAAAAATAATTATGTGACAAAGAAAATAAAGATAACAACAACAAAATGTTTGCCATCGTGTGTTGTACATTCAAGTAAACGGCATCGTGCTTGTTTCTTTTATGATCACAATTTGTATGTGTAGGAAATACTGCATTTTTTGAACTTTTCCTGTGGGTCGCCATTTTATGAGTGTTTATTATTTAACTTGTTAAAGCACGTAAGCAAGGTCTAAATCAGCGAGCAGTGATACTTCTATACATGTCCTTCAGTTGGCACATTTACATGAACCAACTTTGGTTTGAAAATAAAAATCATTAAAATAATGCATAAAGTTCGTAGCTATTGGGGCTTTAGGTATCCTCGTTTCACCTTCAGCGAATGAACTTGCATCACCAATGCGCCTCATAGGTATAATGAATAGAATAAATTAAGATAGACCCAGTTAGTAATCGGTATCAAAGACGACCTCACTCCGTAATCCGGATTTAAATTTGGAAATATGAGTGAAAAGTGGACATAAACAGGCAACCAGAGGAAACATTGGTCTTTAGTACACTTAAAATATTTTAATGTTAGAAGTCACGTTCACTTTTTTCGCTTTTTGCAGTGTTGCATCCAGGCACACAGTGTTAATGTTTTTTCTACGATGGTCGCTTGAGATATTTAAATGTGGCAATTGCTTATTCTTTTTGCAGTTCAATTAAATTTAAAGTTTTATCAGTCACTTTTATCTTTACGAAGGCTTTGATATCGCTGCTTAAAATAATTCGTTTTTAGACGTTTCTTACCCATGGCTCCTGCTTTTTATTAAAGATTGGTATCACTAATCTAGCCTAAAAATTAAAGGGACATGATCGCCGGAACTGTACACAAATGTAGTATGGGACCCATACGACCAAAGTTAACACTGTGTCCGTGACTGCGATTGATGGAAGTTAAAACGCGTTTGTCATCATGTACATCGTAAAATATAAATGTTGCAGCTAATGTTTACATGATGCATCAAGATATCGTAAATGGAAATATATTGTCGCATAGTTGCAGTTCCCAAGATCTCCCTTGCTTTATGTCACACGAACTTTCCACTGAGGTAATCTGAAGCTTGTAAAAGGGTACTCTTTGTAGGCAAGAAAATCTGCACGATCACTACAAACGATAGCGTGAAAGTATACAAATTAAAAAGTTTATGTTTTTATCCGATAAACACCAGTCTATAATCTTTCATCTCTACATTATCGAACGTATTGAAATACGAATTGAAATAATTTTTGCATGGTTACTTTTCATACATTTTCTTCGGCAGACTTAAGAAGTCTCTCAATACTCTACTTGGAACTGTCAAATCAACTCGGCGCAGACGACGAAAAGAAAATTAGGGACTTACTTATTGGCCAACAAATCCCTATACGTCAAGCCGAAAAGTTGGAAGATCCTGTCGATATATTCACGTATCTTGAGAGGAATGGTTACATATCAGAGAACGACCTTGAATTTCTGAGGAAAATATTGAAAGGAATAGGAAGAGTGGCTTTGCTTTCTGTAGTTGACAAAGCTCAAGAACAGTTAGCACAGTGGCAAGAGTGAACCGATAAAGTTGTGATGACTCCGAGGAGCACTTTATTGTTAGAATTTGGCCTCAAGATCTTTTAAACTTTAAACAAGGATTCGAATCTTCAAAATTGTCCTACTTAAGATCTACCTACATGTTCTGGTTGACCCCTTTTCAATTCTTTATCATACATTTAAATGAAATTACAGTCGTTGAACTTCGTACAACGATGCGAACTTCACAATAATCCTTTGTTTTCGTTTTCCTTGATTTGTCAAGTATGCAAATCAGAAATTAGCTGTAGTTAAATGCTTCACAACTTTCAATATTGTTATATCATAGTGTCTTAAGCGTACATAGCAAGTTTTGTAAACTTTGATCAATTCTATTCAGATATAGATCACTGATTAGGAAAGTTCGTTAAATATGCAAAATAGTAATTAGCTGATCTCAATATGCTGAAGAACTTTTATTATTGTTATATCATAGTATTTTCATTATAAATAGCAAGTTTCGTCAACTTTGATGAAGTCAATATAGATATATTTGTCCCGATAAGGAAAGTTCGTCAAATATAAAGTAATATCAGCTGATTTCAAAATGCCGAATAACTTTCGTGAAAATTAAGAAAGTTCGTTACATATGCAAATTAGTAATTAACTTTTGTAAAATTGCTAAATATCTGTACAAAATGTTATCTCATAGTATCGCCAATGTACATAGCAAATTAAGTCAAATGCGATCCAGTCTATTCAGATATATATCCCTTATTAGGAAAAATCATTTTACATGCAAATTAGCAATTTACTTACATGTCACCCTTTAGTATCTTTCACCGCTGATATATCCAAGTGTGATCGACATGTTAAGCGATTCTCATCAAATTTTGAGCACACTAGCCGTTGTTAATGTATATCCATTTTTCTTTAATCATTATTTATGCAAATAAGCATAAAAATATGTAAGCAACACCCTCCAAATACTAATCAATTCTTGCAATATGCAAACTGAATCTATTTACCGCATTTGATTCTGATCCGATAAATTGTTCTTGAGATATCAGCCAACAGACAGACAGACAGACAGACAGACATCACTGCGACATTAGCTCACGTGTGTGAACACGTGAGCTGAAAATCTTATCTCACTTATAAGTCATCGCGAATATTAGACTTTAAAGGCCCTAGCCCTTGGAAGAATTGTACATTTTGTTCAAACCAGCGTCTTGCAGTGTGAAAAAGAATACTGGTATTTGAAAGGAGTTTTATTTATTAATGAGTGACTAATAATGTGAATTGCAGGTATTGTCAGATGAAGAAATTTTTAACCTACAATGGAGAATTAGCTACGTTGTTTGAGATGTTACTTATCATACACCCTCTAAAATCATTGAAATGTGGTCTCAATAAAAGCTATTTCTGATCATCCTGCAAACTTCTGTTTTCATATATTAAACCAACAATGAATCAAACGTTAAACTGAAAAGGTGTTGTTATTCGCTTTTTCAGATATTCTTTTTTCTAAAAGTGATGATTTATTATGCCTCGGAGTCTTTTCTTTAGTAGTTTGCCATATTAATAATGTGTTTTTCATCATAATTATCATACTTTTTAATAGGAAAAGACGAGTGGATATTTATATGTAATGAAGGCGTATATTAGTTAATTTGTTGTGTAAGAGTTTCTATATGTTATCGTGCCAATTACCAAAATGATGTTCACAAACACATCCGTATTCGTCATATTCTTGCCCGATTAAAATTATTTGCACGTAACCCGACGGCAGGGGTTTGTACTATATCATCATGGGTAACGACCGCAGACATTCATTTCAGTCACTGCATTTAACATTACCATAAAATGACATGTATACTGTTAGTAACAAAGTGAATGTCTTTATCGTGTTTCTTTATGGTTCATGCTCCGTCCCCTACCCCCTACCCCCGCGGTTGAGCATCTGCGACTCCATCGCCTGTCCCCTCCCTCGTGTAGGTTGATTGTCTAATTTGCGTCCCCGGGCCCCTAAGCCATGTTGGCAGGAAAACATCCCTAGCTCCCTTGGCCCGTGTAGGACGTACGTTCAGATTGCTGGCAGGGACATTAACCACTACCATCAAGCCTCGTATAGACATTATTCACACCCCACCAATTTATCTCCTTTCTTCAATTCATGGAGGCACTTCAGTCGCGTCGACGGCACGACAGTTCTTCTGTTCTAGTGTCAGATAAATCGTGCCCCAACCATTTTGCTCATTTTCTTCCCTAAGGGGCGACCAGACGTTTCTTCCCGTCCCTCGAAGAAAGTTGCAAGCCAGACCTTATTTCCCTACATATATTTTGTATGTTGTATTCGAAAGTATTTTACTTAATGTATCAATAAATTATTTGAAGTTTCACTGCTTCGAGTATTGCGGTTTTTGTAAATGCGGTGTTTCTATCGGGCACGAACTCACAACATACGTCATCCAGTCACCTATAGCGGAGAAGCAAATGACAGAATCGCACGGTCAAATCCTCATTTTCAAAAAAAGGTGGTTTAGTAGCCGAGCTAAGTTGCAACATTTTCTGACTGCGACCGTCCACACGATGTAGAGTTCATGAAGCACTCATACTCGTACACTCACTATCACACATCGCACACAGAATTTATCGAAGCAATGGATGCCAATGTGTACTTGCGTTGAAACTGAACTAAGGCAACCTTGTGCATGTTAAAGAAAGAGAAATTCCACAATCAATACAGAATTTTGCTTATTGACATTATGCGCTTAAAAATGACTTGATTGCCAGGTAAGAGGGTCATACAGCCTAACTCTAAGCACGCATTTTCCTTAGAGGTTTGGGCGGCCGCTATTGTCTTACTGGAGTTCAACTTTCTTCTTAACCTTCTTCTTCCATGACATTCTTGTCCATCCAGAGTTCAAAAACCGCTTCACATAAACTTCTGAAACTTGAAGTGCAAATAGGGTGATATGACTACTCGTGCAGCTGACCCGTTGAACTTCAACTGGTCATAAGACCAGGCGGCAATTTTGGATATTATGAAAATCATTATGGGCTTTCTTTAAAATGACAAAGCAAATCTACTTCAAATGACTTGTGTAGAATTTTGGCATATTAATCCTTTATTTGCTAATACAATAGGGTGTGGTCATGTGAGCTAGGGTGCCATATTTGATTTATGACAAATATGGTAAAAACAGCTAACTTAAAATCTTTGAAATCTTCTTCTCCAGACAAGGATGGCCTATGACCTACTTTCGCACATCTTATTAAAAAAAAAAGGCAAAAGGTTCGACTTTCTTGATTTTGATAGCGTAGCAGCATCATTTTCTCCATTATTTCGGATGATCTTAAGTGAATTTTCACGTACTTTCTTGTCTTTCAACAACTGCAAGGGCTAGGAGTTTTTTTTTCTTTTTTATATAGACCAGATATGTAACAACGTCTACAAATGTTAAAAATCTAAAAATTTACAACTACAAATGCTAGAGTTTTGGTTTTTGCGGGATGGTGACAAGAACGTGAGCTATTTTAGCAACATCAAGCCATTTTAACAAAAATATGTGCAAGTATACTCGGCCCCCTGACGCTGCTTGCAGCTTTAATTAGAAAATTATTACCGTTTACCACCATGAGAATTGAGAATCACAACAGTGTACAAGGAACATTGTGACCTATCGTTCAATGTTTATAATACTACAACAGTTAGCTGTTTAACTGTTGATATGCTTGATCTAATTCGCATTTATCTCTTATCTAGAAAAAGTCGGTCGTCTGGTTAAGACACGTTTATTCATGTTGTGACCGTTTAGTTATTATGACCTGGTTGGGTTGGCAGATGGGTCATATGTCACTTGAAACTGCAAAGGGGTCATGCTTTTATCAAATAACACAGTTTGGGGAAGGAATTGGGGTTGATCGATTACAAAAATTCAACATTTCAAAAAGCCTTGTTTCAATGTGTAAAACATTCCAGGATATAACAGTGATTATCATACACCTGCGTCTGTAACCTTTTACAGCCACACATGTAATGTCGGCAAAGGTCGGCATTGGTCATAGAAAATCATGCCTCATCTGGAAATACGTCAAATGTGTTGTTGTACATACAGTCACGGTTGGATATTAGTTTGGTCTTTTCAACAATGTTATGAGTGATGATGCAATTTTTATTATATTCATATAATGAATAAATCAAACACAACTTAACAGCAACTTATTTTTAAACAACTTATTTTAAAACAACTTAAACTGAAGTGTAAGAAATAGTTGCGAATTATATGGTAGCGGATAACTGACGAATCGGGGACTAAAACAGAACAACTTGGCATATTTTACGAGGTGAGTAGGGTAATTTGTCGTAGTGCATTGAAATGTGTTTATTCATCACTTTGCAAATATATTTTGCTTGATACGCCGCTATGTCACTTTTGAATCGAGGACAACGGTCGTTGAACTTGATGAATAGCATACATCATTCTGCACTTTCATGGGGAAATCCGTGATTTAAGCTTATGCTCAAACGGCGCATTTGAGTACGTGCGTGGACGTCCATGGTGAACAATGGCGGTGTACGGAACGCTGACACAAACTTCTGCTCTTCAATTGAAATATGTTAAGCGCAAACTTTAATATGCCGTGTATAAACATTAATATGTTGCGGATAAACCTATACATTTTCAGCACAAACCTCAGTGTGTTGTGTATAAAACCTACGTTGTGGTAAATTCAGAGCAAACCTTAGCGCAATCCTTAGTGTGTTGTGTATAAAACGGAAGTTGTGGTTAAAGTTTAATATATTCAGCGCAAACGTTAATATGTTATGTATAAAAAACATGTTGTTGATAACCTTTACTATATTAAGCACAAAAGTTCATATGTCGTGTAGACAATATTTATATATTGTAGAATAACTTTAATGCATTAAGTACAAATAATAATATGTTGTGTATAAAACGTATGTTGTGGATGAATATTGATATATTTATTCAGCGCAAACCTATATGTTGTGCGTAATACGTGTATATCTGTTATATATAAACTTTGATATATAATTAGAAAATTTTAATATGTTATACCAAACTTAAATGTATATTTTTAAGACTTGAATGTCTGATGATGAGACTTTCATGTACTATTTTCACACCATTTAGAAATAATTTAATGTTTTTGAGCATGCCCAGTTTTCTCATGAAATTGGCCATCTTGCTTACAGAGGGCAATATATTTATGGAAATGAAACATGTCACTGACTTATCTGCTAAGTCTGATGTTCTTTTTGCTCTAAACGTAGAGTCATAAAAGAAGCATTTCATACAGAAGAAATAGTGTGCATGTTAAGCATTCCAGAATTGGAATATGTAGGCGTGTACAAAGGTATATGATGAATTTTAGGAAGTGTAAAAATGTGAAATAGGCTCCCTACCTTACTATCCAAAGTTTTTATGCAATAGTATTAATTTCGTTTCGGATATGTGAAGAGAAACCTTAATGCTTAATATCTGTACTTTTTTTGTGTTGGAAAGCTTATGGCGAGACTGGCCATGTGTCAAAAGTAAAGAGGCTGGTCCTTTGTCGCTTACGTTTCGAAATCCGAATGTGGTTTCTCATCAGTCGCAAAATATCTTCTTTCCTTAGTTTATGCTTGTGATAATTGTTTCTGTGATTTCACTGTTCCTTAAGTAAAGAAACCATTACATAAATGTTTGGATCGCGCTGAGACTGTGAATCTATTTAGCAATCTGGTTTGTTGTTTGTTTTTGTTCATTTACTCCGGTAAATTTTAGTTTTTGTCAATCATGTCTTTTAAATTCTTTTGTTCTTTTATGAAATTACTTGTGATTCTTGGGAAAAAATCCTGAGTATTATGTTTTTTTCCCAGCTCTGCCTAGTATTTCAAAATACTTCCCTTGAGATCTTTAGTTTCAATTTAGGGGCTATAACACAGTCACTCCACAAACTGTGGCTGCACGTTGTGCCGAACACAAGCTTGTTTGTATTTTTAGCTCACATTTGGTTTACCAATGTAAGGTTATCGTATAAGCTGAATCAGTTTATTTGCATCCGATTTGCATGTCTGTCTGTCTGTCTGTCTGTCTGTCTGTCTGTCTGTCTGTCTGTCTGTCTGTCTGTCTGTCTGTCTGTCTGTCTGTCTGTCTGTCTGTCTGTCTGTCTGTCTGTCTGTCTGTCTGTCTGTCTGTATGTATGTATGTATGAATGTATGTATGTATGTATGTATGTATGTATGTATGTATGTATGTATGTATGTATGTATGTATGTATGTATGTATGTATGTATGTACGTACGTACTGTGGCTGCATGTTGTGCCGAACACAAGCTTGTTTGTATTTTTAGCTCACATTTGGTTACCAATGTGAGGTTATCGTATAAGCTGAATCAGTTCATTTGCATCCCATTTGCATGTCTGTCTGTCTGTCTGTCTGTCTGTCTGTCTGTCTGTCTGTCTGTCTGTATGTCTGTATGTATGTATGTATGTATGTATGTATGTATGTATGTATGTATGTATGTATGTATGTATGTATGTATGTATGTATGTATGTATGTATGTATGTATGTATGTATGTATGTATGTATGTCCGTCCACATCAAAAACACCTAAACCGCAGCACCTACTGTTTTAGTATTTGGTGTACAGGTGCACCTAGGGATGGAGATGTGAATTTGTTCAAATGAACTTGTCAGTGTCAAAAATATGCAAATGAGGGGAAAAAGAAATAACATTGGAAATTGCTTAAACTCTGTAACCGTTGGTTAGATTGGGTTGAAACTTGGTGTGCAGGTTCCTTTAGGTATTCTAAATTAGGTCTTTAAAATTTGGATGAAATTTGCATGTTTCTATTTTTGGGGTAATTTTTTCAGTTTTTAGTCAAAAAATGTTTTTCTCTGAAACCACTCATCTGATTGCTTTGAAAGTTGGTATACATGTTCCTCAGGATGACCTCAGTCAAGTTTATACAAATTGAATTGAAATTTTTATATTTGTAATTTTGGGGCAATTTTCCGAATTTTTGGTCAAAAATTATTTTTATTCAAAAAAAAGTACTGATCTGATATTTGGTATCCAGGTTTCTCAGGTTGATCAAATTAGTTTTATGAATATTGTGAAGATATCTCGAATTTTGTATTTTTGCTGAAATTTTTGGTTATTTTTCTCATTTTAAGTAAAATTTATTCTTTTCTGAAACCGCTTGCCCAATGGCTCTCAAATTTGGATTGGATGTTTACAAGGGTGTTACCCTTTTTATTGTTGAAATTACGACAAAATTGGAAATATTACTGTTTTGAGGCAATTTTATCATTTTGGTCAAAAAATCTTAAAAACTATTTTCTTTTTAAAGCCCCTGGACAGACAGCTTTTATATTTGGTGTACAGATGTCCAGGGATGACAATAGTTAGATATGTGGAAATTGTCCTGAAATATACAAATTTGTATTTTTAAGACAATTTTGTCATTTTTGGTCAAGAAAACTTGTTCTCAAAATTACTTGTCTGATAGCTTTGTAATTTGGTACAAAAGTCCCGAGGGATGTTATTAGATAAATTTTCTGCTCAAAGTGTTGGGAAACCCCCAAATTTTTATATTTTAGGTAATTTTCTCAGTTTGTGACCTTAAATGACCTACACCAACCAGGATATGTTGTGAGAGAGTTTCGAAGGCTGTGAACATAATTTTGTCATATTTAATATCAATTTGTAGTAAAATTTGATCAAGAAAACAAACTTGAGGTAAATTTTTTCATTGCGAACCAATTTTTTCAACTTCTGCATGTAAGACACACAAGAACTGATGAGATATCAGGATCCATGATAATTCCAGATGATCTTGACATCTGCTTATGCATAAAGAGAGTTTGAATACATAGAGCTCATTCAAAATACTGTACTCAAACTTTAGAATTGACACTTTTAAGTTCCTATCTTACAACTGACATGACACCAATTTTATTAAAACACAGAATATATATATATATATATATATATATATATATATATATATATATATATATATATATATATATATATATATATAATTATTCAATTTATATTTCACCTTTTGTTTTACCTTTGTTTCACTCAGGGGGATCACCCTGTTTTCGAAAGTTGGAATGTGGGGTCACCCTGTTTTCTAAAGTTGGAATGGGGGATTCAGCCACTTTTTGACGTCGGTTAAAAATAATCCACCCCCAGGCCAAAGAAACTCACCAGTTTCTAATACAACGGTTGTATTTACGAGCAATTAGAAATGATCAGACACTCACAACACCAGTAAATCAGCGACGCTCAACCGACAGAGTATATGAGATTCATTGAAGACGGCATGGAGGTCGCAAGAGATCTCTTTCTACCTCCATGCCATGTTCAGTGAATCTCATATACACTATCGGCTGAGTGTCGTGATTGACTGGTGAATTGGAATGTCTGATCATTTCTAATTCTAATCGTAAACACATCCAAGCACCATGCTCTGTGTACCGCCATTCTCCTTGCGTCGAATGCCCCGAGGAAAGCCCAAGACCAAGAATTGCTGTCTTGTTACCCAAATTTGCCTTCATCCATCATATTGCAATGGTTTATTGCACCAAGAGTTCCGAATTAAAATTTTGTCTTTATTCTCTTAACTCTGTAGACCGCGAAATTTAGGTTGCACAGCTGACTGCAGTGACCTGCAGTGAACGAGCACTGTGTGGTCGACGCCTAGTGCATGTCCTTTCTTCTACGAGCAGCCCAGATCAGTGGTGATCTCTCCTGATAGCAATGCAACGATCATAGCTTACTAGATCAAAATAAACCGGAAAGTTCAAATGCACTTGAATGGCACAAGTGCCATCACTATGCGTGTATTAGCTTTCGTCTTGCCAGGGTCTAGCCGCGTACAATACCGGGCAGAGTTCAATCATGCTTTCTGAGCACAAGCATCACTAGGTATTACACTTAATCCAAGACGAGTCTGTATGTAAAAGATCCCCATCGAGTCTGTGTATAAAACCACAGAGAAACATAGACAGAGTGGCAACCCTTGCATGCCTTTTGTTCCATGGTCGTCTCGGTAGACTATTGGTTTTTCATATTAAAATGAGCTTCAAAGGTGTTAAACGTTTTAGAGGCTTTGTTTGTGGTTGATAATTACACAAGATTATGCGCAAAATACGAGATGGCATCGTACTGCCAGCCGCGTAGCAACCATAGTTACTTTGTGAGCTCTCAGGCAAGAAACACTGCTTCACGCCAATCAAAACATAACACGCCAGCAGTTTCATAAACATGTCCTTCCTTGACGCAGTGTAAAAGACAGTATGACTGACCGTAAACCATTGAGTTAAACCAGACAGTATCGATAAAGACTTTCAAACTTGGTTCAAACACACTCATAATATATTCATACAAATATGAGAGTAATTTTTAAAACGGTAAAACTCACTTTCCTGAAGCTCAAAACACTCCCGTTTTCGCCAGCACGTCAATTCCGCTCAGCACCACACGACAACAACAACACAAACTTTGCCGAACATACTTTCGCTTAACAATTGGCGAAAATCCGAAAATTACCAAAGGATGCATGGGCGGCACTCTTCAGAAAAGAGAGGCGAGAGCAACCTGAGGCGAGGCGAACATGGATGGGTTACGTAAATGCTTCACGCCTTAAGCAATACCCGTTGCCACTCTGTCCATGTTCCTCTGTGATAAAACTTCCCAGCTAGCTGTATGTAGAATTTTCCCATCGAGTCTGTGTATAAAACTTCCCAGCGTGCTGTGTCTTCAGAACGAGTTCTTCAGAACGAGTTTGTATGTAAAATTTTCCCATCGAGTCTTTTGTATAAAACTTTTCAGCTATAGCTCTCTTCAGAAGGAGTCTCTATGTGTAAAACTTTCCCACCGAGTCTGTGTATAAAACTTCCCAGCTATAGCTCTGCCCTCAGAACGAGACTGTATGTAAAATTTTGCTGTGTGTAGTTGTATAATCAGAACGAGGCCGACATATATAAACTTTTTGCAGCTGTGCTGAGCTGAGTAAGTTTCTTACATATAGAATCTCGTTCTGATACAGCGATACTTCATCAGAACGAGGCTGTATATATAAGATTTTGCAGCGCTGTCAGATACTGTAAACGTCAGCAGCTGCCTCGAAAACGAGGCTTAATGTAAAATCTTCGAGCTGTATCAAAGTCCGATGTATGTATGTATGTATGTATGTATGTATGTATGTATGTATGTATGTATGTATGTATGTATGTATGTATGTATGTATGTATGTGCGTATGTATGTATGTGCGTGTATGTATGTATGTATGTATGTATGTATGTATGTATGTATGTATGTATGTATGTATGTATGTATGTATGTATGTATGTATGTATGTATGTATGTATGTATGTATGTATGTATGTATGTATGTATGTATGTATGTATGTATGTATGTATGTATGTATGTATGTATGTATGTATGTATGTATGTATGTATGTATGTATGTATGTATGTGTGTATGTGTGTATGTATGTATTCTACATGTATGAATGAATACGCTATATGCGTGCGCGTATTTTTTCTATATGTATGTGTATGTATGCATAAGCAAACATATGTGTGGGGCAATGCATCTGTATGTATGTGTATACACACGCACACATATATATGTATATATTTATATATATATATATATATACGTATGTATGTATGTATGTATTGTTACGGCGAATTGCCCGTTCGATCAAGATTTTCTATGTAGGATAAGCAGACAGTCTGGGACGGAGCCAAGTAATGGGGAAAACAACAACAATTTAATGCTCACCAATCAATCGAACTGTACAGTCTCACTCGGAGAGATGCAGTGGATGCAGGGCTGTTGTCCGATTTGGCTAAAATGACTGTTTGAGGTAACTTTCGACCTGTTCTTTCCTCTACTGCTCATACGTGTACAGTATCGCCATGCTCGAGCCTACAGCAGACACAGGATTACCCATAATTCCAGAGTTCATGCCTACACTGGTGGAGCACTGTAGCGCCATCTATGGCAAAGTCTGAAAGTTCGCTTTTCTTTTTAATTGAAAATGAAGCAATCAGCAAATGATTTCTACGATTTGCATCACACTGCCCCCTCCTTAAAAAAAATTATCTGTCCTCAGATAACATTACAATGAACAACTACAGAAAAGATATAGAACAAGTAACAAGCATCAACTGCAAAAACTCCTTCGGGGTCCTACAATCACAGGTTACAAAATTACATGCATGTCCGTCACAGTTCCTCAATGAGACGTTTTGGGCGTTTCCGTGGTCTCCTACTTCTCTGCATGTCTGTCTCAGTGCTGACGATGCCCCCATCTAGTTCTGAAGCCTGAGCAGTTGTAACATCCACTGCGAGGGACAAGTCAATGCCTGAATCCACTGGGGTACTGTCTGTGTTATTTGCCTGCCCATCTTGCACAATCTCGGGATCATGGTAACTACCAGCAGCTCCCCCAGCTGGTGATTCATCCCTATCATCATCAAGCTCTCTCTCCCGCTTTGGCTGCAGCCAGTCAGCCTTCCACTCTCCATTATATTTCCACAGTCGGTCCCTGTGGACGATCTTGGGTTTTGTGCGAGGTCCCTTTTGGATCCTGTACACAAGATCATTAATGCAGTCGACAACACCATATGGACCTTCCCACGGCTTCGACAATTTTGGTGATACACCTTTCTTCCGTTGTGGATTATACAACCAGACACCTTCACCTGGCTGAAGCCTTGGTTGTCCTGCCCTGGTATCATAGCGCCGCTTCATGTTGTTGCTACTCCTCCCAATGTTCTCTCTGGCAAAAGAGTGAACATTGTGCATTCTGTCTTGTAGCTGTCCAACATACATGCCATGAGAAGTGATTTCTTCTTCTGGACGACCGTAGACAAGGTCAACTGGCAGTTTCATTTCCCTTCCTAGCATTACCATTGATGGGGTGAAGCCAGTAGTCTCATGGACTGCAGTCCTGTAGCTCATCAGGAGGAGAGGCAAGTGTTCATCCCAGGTTTCCTGGTTGTCCTCGACAAAGATGGCTAACTGATTCTCGATAGTCCTATTATAACGCTCAACCATCCCATCCGATTGAGGGTGCAGTGGGGTGGTCCTTGTCTTCTGTATACCAAGAAGCTCACACATTTCCTGGAACACAGCTGCCTCGAAATTCCGACCTTGATCAGAGTGTAATTCCAGAGGGACACCGAAACGACTTACAAACTCATCAACCACCTTCCTAGCTACCGTGACTGCTTCTTGATTTGGCACTGCAAAGGCTTCTGGCCACTTGCTGAAATAGTCCATAGCAATGATAATGTAGCGGTTCCCTCTTTGTGTCTCCGGCAGGGGACCAAGAACATCAATGGCCAACCTTTCCATCGGGGCACCCACATTGTATATGCCTAGTGGTGCATGCTTCTTATGGTATGGTCCTTTCCTTCTGGCACACAGCTCACACTTCTTACACCAGAGCTCAACAGATTGCCGGCACCCTACCCAATAGAATCTATCTCTCACACGAGACAACATTTTCTTTGCTGACCAGTGCCCTCCAGTAGGGGTATCGTGCAGCTGCTTCAGGACTTCTGACTGACAGGCCTTGGGTAGTATCAGTTGTCGCTGGGTGATGCCACCCTTTGGCTTTTCCCATCTGCGGTAGAGTACACCTCCATGTAGTTCAAGGGAATCCCACTGGGACCAATATGCTTTAGTTACTGGGCCATACGGGGAAACAACACTCCAACGGGGGCGATCTCTTGATTCACCAATCCACAACAGTACGGGTCTAATATCAGGATCCCGTAGTTGGGCTGCACGGAGGTCTGATACCTTCCCGTCATCAGACATAGCTGCTTCGTGTATAGAGTCAACTTTCCTAGCTTTAAGGGACCAATGTCCACACTGCTGTTCGCGTTCATCCTGCCTATTGCAGTGTTTGCACGAGTCTCCGCATGGCCTGCGTGAAAGGCTGTCAGCATTAAGATGGCTCCGTCCAGCACGATGACGGATGACAAAGTCATACTCCTGGAGCTTTTGGAGCCATCTGGCTGTCTGTCCCTCTGGGCTGCGAAACTTCATTAACCATTGCAGTGCTGAATGGTCTGTTCTAATAGTGAACTTTCTGCCGTATAAGTAGTGGTGGAACTGGTCAACTGCCCTAACCACAGCCAGTAGTTCTCTGCGAGTAACGCAATATCGGCGCTCAGGGCCACTCAGCACACTACTGTAATATGATAGCACATGTTCCTCTCCATCTTTCTGCTGCTGTGAGAGAACTGCACCTATCGCCCCTTCACTTGCATCTGCGTCAACAATTAGAGGTCCGTCCGGCTGAGGGAATCCAAGAACTGGAGCAGACGTCAACTTCTGCTTCAAGGCATTAAACGCAGCCTCACAATCAACAGTCCAAGAAAATCTGCGACCTTTCTGTGTGAGTTGATGCAGTGGTCTAGCTATTTCAGCGAATGATGCCACAAACCTTCTGTAATACGAGCAAAAACCAAGGAATGCGCGGACTTCCCTAACATTGGATGGAGTAGGCCACCTGGACACTGCTTCTGTCTTTTTTATGTCAGTCGCTACTCCAGCCTCGCTGACAACATGTCCAAGGAAGGCAACTTGGCGTCTGAATAACTCACACTTCCCTGGGCTGAGCTTTAGTCTAGCTGTACGCAAGCGATTCATGACTTGCCTCAAGTGGCTCAGTTCTTCGTCAAAGCTCTTCCCATGCACAATTATGTCATCGAGATAGACCAGCACCACGGTCCATGGCAGACCCCTCAGAACTTGTTCCATCAGCCTTTCAAAGGTGGCGGGTGCATTACATAATCCGAAGGGCATCACAACAAACTGCCACAAACCACTCCCAGCGGTGAAACTGGTCTTCTCTCGGTCTTCTTCTGCCACTTCGACCTGCCAGTACCCACTCTTGAGGTCCAGTGTTGAAAACCATGAAGAGCCCGCCAGAGAATCAAGGGTTGTGTCAATTCTGGGCAATGGGTAAGAGTCTTTCCGGGTCACCTCGTTCAACTTCCTGTAGTCTACACAGAATCTTGTTGATCCATCTTTCTTTTCACAAGCACAATAGGCGCTGCCCATGGGCTTTTTGATGGCTCTATAATTCCGTCTGTGTACATCTTGTTAATCTCCGTCAAGGCCTCGTCTTGTTTTGCGGGTGGTAGTCTCCTTGGTCTTTGTCTGATGGGTGCGGCGCTACCTGTATGTATTGTGTGCTTCACAATACCTGTTCTGCCCAAGTCCTTGTTGCCCCTGGAGAACACATCCTGAAATTCTATTAGGAACTTCCTTAAAGAATCACACTGTTCCTTGGAAAGTCCATCACAGCTGCGGAGATAAAGATCCTGCAAATAGTCTGGTATTTCAGACCGGTCTTTGTTAATTGCGGGGTCCTCTACAGGCGTACTCTCCATGTCTGGCTTCTTAACACTGCAGACAGACTCAACAGACCCAAGTGTATTGCCCTTTCTCAATCTTCTCCTTTGCCGAGTTACATTCATCAGCCGAACTGGAATGCAATTGCCACTAACATCAACCAGAGTCTTCCCGACGACAACACCGTTGCAGCTAAAGTTCCTTCCTGGTTCTACCAATCCCCAGCCACTGTTCTGCCTCGGTCCAGTTATTCGGCCTGGTATAACAGCCTCACTCAGAGGTGGAATTGTAACACTTCTATCAATCACCACTCTGCAGCAAGTGAGCTCCTGAGTTGTCGCTGCCCTAACTGACGTATCAAAGGGTACAACTTCTTCACCAATCCGCAGGCATTTATTTACCAGGTCTGGTGTACTATTGTGCTGAGCAAAGAAATCTGCACCAAGGAGAACATCGTCAGAAATGTCGGCTACCCAGACATTATGCTGTACAATGGTTTGGCCAAGTTGGATAGATAACAGTCCCCGTCCCTTGACAGGTGATGACTCGCCAAAGGCTGATTGTATGTACGAGTTCTCCACAAGTGTGATATTTTGTGGCAGCTGTCCTTTCTGTTGCATCAGTACATCAGTTTTGACAATAGTCGCATCAGACCCTGTGTCTAGAACAACTTTGCAGGGAATGTCTTCAACAAGTCCATGCACAGTGGGTGTGAAGTTCCGTCCTGACATGCGGCCTGTATGGATAACATTGTCAGGGGCACTGTTGTTACCAATAGCACCAGCTGAGTTCTGCCCCATGAACCCAGCTGCTACTCGTTTCCCGAAACATGCGTTGCTACCGTTGAATTAGCCTTTCCTCCAGGACAATCTCTAGCAAAGTGGCCAACTTGGTCACAATTCCAACATTTCTTGTCCCGTGATGGCTGGGCCCTTCGGCGCACTGGTCCATCGGGTCTAGCATCCAATTTGTCTATTATCTTTTGGAACATCTGGCCAAGTTGCCCGATGATCTCGCCTGTGTCACCATGATCCCCTGCTGCATTGGAATCACCTTGACTGTGCGTAGAGGTTCTCCGTATGAGGTCATCACTTCGAATATTGCGTCCCCTTGTCTTGCTTGCGATTGAAAAGGACTCCAACTCCAATGCTAACTCTAAAGCTCTCCTTAAAGTATTTGGTTTAGCTTGCTTCAGACGCAGTCGCATGTCATCATCATTCATAGCATCAATAAACTGATCACATGCCAGGTCATCCTGTAATTCGCTGGACATGGTTGGATATGCCAACCTCACCAATCGCTCAATGTCACCTGCTAACTCAGGTAGACGCTCATCCTTACGTCTCACTCTGTTTTTAAAACAGACACGGGAGAGGTCAGTCTGGTGTGCAGTACCATACCTTGCAGATAATGCTGCTACCAAGGCCTGATAATCTTGACGCTTTTGTCCTGGCAGATTACTTAAGACGGTCAGAGCAGGTCCTTTCAAACTAGACGCCAAGAACAGTGCCTGCTGCTGTTCATTCCAACCATTCATCTGTGCCACCAACTCAAACTGGGCTTGATATGCTTCCCATGTAGTTGAACCATCAAATACAGTTGGCCTCTGAAGTGGCTTGCTGGTGTTACTGAAGGAGCTGCCAAGTGCTGACTCGGGCTGGTAACTAGGAGTACTTCCTGGCTTTGGGGTGGAAATGTTCAAGGGAATTGGTTTTGAAGTGAACTTGAGACCACCACTAGAGGGCGGTACCACTAAAGGGGTAGGTTCATGCTGCAAGACACTTTCAAATTTCCCTTGGGCTGCCGGATTCCATGCATGCTGATGCCCCTTAGCATAACAAGTTTCCTCCATTTTCCTATGTTTCTCTGCAAACTCCCGTCTAAGTTGTAATTGTGCATTATCCAACTGCTCTATCCTGTCTCTTACCCCTTCTACCATTGCTGTCACTGCATGTACATTTCCCTCCATTTGATCAACTCTCACATTCATAGCCTCATTTTGCTGTCTTACTTCACCCACACTTCTACCCATTTCATTCTGTAATGTTAAAACTGTCTGGATGTGACCCATTATATCTTCCTGCATTCTGTCAATTTTATCACTAGTCTGGCGTTGACTTGCTTGTTGGGCAGTAGTAATATCATTTCCCATTTTCTCCACCATTTGTTTCTGATCGGAGTAAATTTTTAACAGGGTCTGCGCCATCGGAGCTTCGGGCGATTTAGGCGTAGATGTGTGGGCTGGCCTGATAGCTCCTACGTCAACTGGTTGTGTGTTTATACCCTCTGTCAATGTAACTTCCGGATTCAACAGTTGGGTGAGGTCACGTGTTTCCCCCATGCCTGAATCAACAATGGGCTGCTCAGCGCCACTGGCCTCTGCTTTGAATGCAATTTCCTGACTGTCCTCCATTATGTAAGTTATCCAAGATTTCAAGAAAATCCCACTTCTGACACCAATGTTACGGCGAATTGCCCGTTCGATCAAGATTTTCTATGTAGGATAAGCAGACAGTCTGGGACGGAGCCAAGTAATGGGGAAAACAACAACAATTTAATGCTCACCAATCAATCGAACTGTACAGTCTCACTCGGAGAGATGCAGTGGATGCAGGGCTGTTGTCCGATTTGGCTAAAATGACTGTTTGAGGTAACTTTCGGCCTGTTCTTTCCTCTACTGCTCATACGTGTACAGTATCGCCATGCTCGAGCCTACAGCAGACACAGGATTACCCATAATTCCAGAGTTTATGCCTACACTGGTGGAGCACTGTAGCGCCATCTATGGCAAAGTCTGAAAGTTCGCTTTTCTTTTTAATTGAAAATGAAGCAATCGGCCAATGATTTCTACGATTTGCATCACAATATATATATATATATATATATAATTCCTCTCTATATATACATTTTTCATCCTTTCTATCTCTAAAAAAGCTTGATTGTGTAAATTAACTTTTTTACATTTGGCGCCTGGTATACTTAGCGTGTTGGTGGTGTATTAACCTTGTTTACGTTCGTGTTTGCTTTTGATGATTCGACGAACTTGATAAAGAGGAGTCAAGCTTTTTCCTCTTGTTTGTGTTATAGCATGGAATTTACCAATCAAACTCTGTTGGATGATGGCTAAACCCTAACACGTAGACTCTCCCATGCAAAATGTGAATGTGAATAGCGATAGCACAAAAGTGCTGATGATGTAGCATTATGGGAGATGACGTCGCAGAAACAGCGCCACCGCACAACAACTACATAGTACTTGCGTAGTCTGGTTCCCTGACCCATTTCCCCGGTAGAGGGCGTGGGGAAATATAGTGTCAGGTACCCGGGTAACCATCTTGAACAGAATTTTGTTCAAGATGGCGGAGGTTAGTCACCTGACAGAACATGCTACAACAAATATGGCTGCTACCATGAAAACGCCGGTCAAAATTCGACTGGATCAGAATTATGTTCGAACACTGGTATCCGAACCAAAAACATTGGCACACGAGACAGGAAACATAAACTGAAATGATTAATCGGAAGTACGGGAAATAGAGGTGATTTGAAGGCTGGCTGTGATATCGCAGCAGTACTTGTGGCGTGTATCCAGTCGAACGCGCTAGGGTAATTGAGGTCATCGCCGACTGTAGCGTGACCCCAATGACCAGAGCACGTTCGATACACGCCACAGTTACTGCTGCGATATCACAGCTGATTGAAAGCAAACCTTGTTGGAACTGTGAACGACGATTGATTTCGATGGATAGAATGGTGTCAGAATTTCTTGAAAAATGCCAGGCATCATGTCGACGTTCTAAAAGTATCAAGAGGTGTAAAATCACAGTGGCTAAATCATGGAGCTAAAAGTCTTTCTTTCTACCTCCACGGCTTTGTGGTACAAACAAGAAGTTGGTGTCAAGTGAGCCTGAAAGTGCGAAACCCAAGAAACATGAGAACAAGTTACAAGTGTTACTTTAGAAGAGGGCGCTCTGAAGAAGCAACAGGTCTCTGCACAGGTCTCCGCTTGCCTCAGAAAAATTCACTAAAAGTTACTAAAATACAACGTAGACCAGTCATGAGATGTGAAGATTGTAACAGGAAGAAGAAAGTGACGCTATGTCAAGGAGATTTAATGCTCTGTGCAACGTGCAACACGAAAAGGTTTGGAAATCTTAGCCAAGAACCACGACGAGTCACTGCTAAAATGGCGGAGAGCGCACCAAACAAAGACTCGGACAATGACGACGAAGACTCTGATCACTTTCAAAGGCTTCTACAACCAATCTTATCACAGCTATCCCAAATAAGAAATGATGTAGCAGAGGTAAAGGAGCAACAGACACAATTAAACAACGCCATGAACTTCTTTAACACCAAATACGAAGAAATGACGACACGAATTGACGTAGTAACAAAGATCAACAGGCAACTACTACAAGACAACGAAAACCTCGGAAAGAGAGTATATACACTTGAAAACGAATTATCCAGCCTCAATGAGTACAATAGAAGAATTAAACTTGGAAGTAAGCTGCGTGCCCGAACAAGAAAATGAGGATGTCACCGCCAAAGTAATGACTATATTTAAGAAAATAAATTCTGAAATCAAAGAAAGTGACATCGACGTTGCCCACCGCATTGGTGCTCCCATGGATCAACGGAATTCGACTGTCGGAGATGTACAGCGTACGCGCCGAACAAGGTCAATCATCGTGCGATTCACCACAAGAAAAGCAAGAAACTCAATATACGATAATAGAAAGAAGCTAAAGAACATGAATGCGAGGGATTTTGGTTTCCCAGCTCTTCCAAGCTTTTCATCAATGAAAATCTGCCGCCTACTGCTCGCCAATTGCTATACAAGGTAAATACTCTGAGAAAACAGGCAAATTTATTATCAGTTTCTGTGGACATATAACGGAAAAATCTACGTGAAAGGACAGCCAGTCACAGTCGTTAATCATAAACGAGAATCTGATCTTCCTCGTATTGTGTGATGTCCCATCAAAGCAAAGATGTAATAACTGTAAGCTTTCAATATCACTAGAAGTACAGGAATTATTATTTTATGTAAGTAAGTGGCTGACAATATGAATGTAAACGTGTTTCTTTAAATACCAAATACCATTGCTGAAAACTGTCACGATTTGTTTAATGTAAGCAACTCAACTCTATCACCTACCAGTTTTGACGATGCTTACAATTCAGTATTTAATCGCTCTTTCTGCATAACCCATGTAAATATCAGATCTCTGAACAGAAATGTTGACGGTCTAAAACATGTGTTTGAAGATGATATTCAGTCCAAATTTTCTATAATAGGTGTCACTGAAGTATGGGATGTAAATAACTTAGACAGCTGCAACTTGCAAGGGTACAATCTTGAAATGAAGTCCCGTGATACTGGTCGAGGTGGTGGAGTGGCAGCATACATTCACTCCTCATTAGCATATAAAATACTGAATACAAAGATAGCTCATTCAGAGTCTCTTTTGCTGGAGGTGTCAATGAACAAGAGCAAAGTGTTAGTTGGTATTATCTATAGAAAGCCAAACTCTGACTTGTGTGAATTTCAAAATAGCTTGCTTGACACTTTGTACCAACACAATATCGATAGGACTGATTGTATTCTAATGGGAGATTTCAACATTGATGCAAATACTAGAAGTACTTCAGCAAAAGTAGATTCTTATTTCACTTCTATAGAATGTATTGGCTTACAACAGCTGATTTCAACCCCAACCAGAGTGACAAGTTCATCAGAGACTTTGATTGATCATATTTATAGCAATATTAATCGTTTTCCAATTAAGGTTGGAACATTACTTACCGATATTTCTGATCATTTCCCTGTATTTGCTCTTTTTGAAAACTTCAAAATCAAACCAAGTTTTAAAAATAAGATTACATATAGAAATTACAATTCTTACAATGCCCTCAACTTAAGTGAGGATCTTAGAAATTCAAATTTGGATTGTGTTTTTTTAGTGCAGTGATGTAAATTTAGCATACGAAAAGTTTCATTCCATTTTCAGTGAAATAAGTGACAGACATGCACCACTTATTACCAAAACAGTTAGCAATAATAAAATTCGAAAACGACATGGATTACAAAACCAATCAAAAAGTCTATCAATACCAAGCATAAAATGTATTGTAAGGTAATCAAATCAAATTTTACCTCTTCTGTTGTTAGCAAGTATAAAAAATATAGAAATACATTGTTAGCTGTTCTCAGGAACGCTAAAAATATATACTGCAGTAATACTTTTACTGAATACAAAAATGATAGCAATAAGATATGGAAAACTATCAACAGTGTACTTGGAAGTCAGAGTAAAAATGCAGTTAGATCTCTGCCAGAGAGTCTGTGCACATCCATAAATGGTGAAGAACACATGGTTTCAGGAGAAAATAATATTATTAAAGCGTTGAATAACTATTTTGTCAAAATAGGACCTGATCTAGCCAATAACATCACTAAAACAAGTAGCAGTTATACAGATTATCTTCAAGAACCCAGTTCAATGTCCTTTTTCATGACGCCTACAACCGAATCAGAGGTTAAAGCAACGATTAACACACTTGATCCAAGAAAAAGCTTGTGGTCATGATGGAATGCCAGCCAGACTTTTAATTGATGCATCAACTGTGATAGCCAAACCACTTTCTTATATTTTTAACCAGTCTTTTCTATCAGGTACTTTCCCTAACTTACTAAAAACAGCAAAAGTGATACCGGTCTTTAAAAAAGGGTCCACCGAAAATCCAAGTAATTACCGGCCTATTTCAGTTTTGCCTCTACTAAGTAAAGTGCTGGAAAAAATAGTCAACGCTCGCTTGATAAATTTTCTTGAAAAAAATAATGTTTTTTATGAACATCAGTATGCATTCCGCAAGAAATATAGCACAAAACTTTCTCTAATTAATCTCATAAATTATATAATCAAGCAAATGGATGAGGGCAGAGTAACTCTTGGCATTTTTCTCGACTTCTCCAAAGCCTTTGACACTATTAATCACGATATACTTCTTGAAAAATTAGCATACTATGGAATACGAGGAATTCCACTTCAGTGGTTTACAAACTATTTACAGCAAAGGTACCAATACGTGTCTGTCAATAATAACACTTCACCAAGTCTTAGAATCGAATGTGGAGTACCACAGGGGTCAGTTTTGGGCCCTACATTGTTTTTACTATTTATCAATGATATAGCCAGCTCATCCAACTTCTTCAATTTTCGTTTGTTCGCTGATGACACAAATATTTTCCACACATTCCCTGAAAACTACTTTAATATAAATCTACATGATGTCGAGTTGCAATTCAAAAAAGTTACAGATTGGTGTAATGTTAATAAACTTACCGTAAATCGTGCTAAGACTAAGTATATTTTCTTTAGAAGTAATAAGAGAAAAATAACTCAGCTAGGTTCAATCCATATCAATGGTGAGATTATCGAAGAAGTGGAAGCCACATCATTTGTGGGAGTTGATATTGACAGGCATCTGACATGGTCAAAACAGATTGAACAGGTAAAATCTACAGTCAGGAAAAAAGTAGGCATTCTATTCAAACTAAGAAAGTACCTTCCCAAACACATTCTTGTATTAATCTACAAAGCTTTCATTCAACCTCATATAACCTATGGGCTAGAGGTCTGGGGATCCACATACCAGTCTCATTTGACATGTATTCACCTAGCACAGAAAAAGGCAGTTAGAGCAATGACCTTTAGTCATTTCACAGCACATTCATCTGATTTATTTCTACAGTTACACATACTTGATATTTTCAAACTTCACAAATTACAAGTTTGTTCTTTTATGTACGAGTTAATTAACAATACCTTGCCTCATCATTTTTCAAATTACTGTTCCATTCCATCACACTGCTATAGTACTCGACATAAAGAGACAGGAAACCTTTTTGTACCAACTATCAACACAACTATGGGCAAACATGCAATATCTTACACAGGAAGTATTTTATGGAACACCCTACCACATGATATTAGATCAAAACCATCTCTTAGCTCCTTCCGACAATCCCTCAAAATAATGTTGACATACCCATAAAAAAGATGCGTCCATAGACATGACGAAGAATTATTTCATGTTGCACAAGAATTGATGTACTATCGCCCTCAAATATGTTTTATTAGATTAATCATAATTGTATTCATTGAGGAAATGGACTTTGACTAGCAGTTTTGCTATTTTTCCATTTCCTATTTACCCTGTAACTTATATATGAATTATATTGAAAAAACAGTTTATGTATATCTACATTGATAAAGGGTAAATAAATCATCATCACTTTCATCCAATCACAGCTTGTTTTATTTTAACCCAATAGCGTCCATGTTTACATTAGCCGGTACCTGACCCTATATTTCCCCACGCCCTCTACCGGGGAAATGGGTCAGGGAACCAGACTAAGTACTTGCGCATCAGTGTGTGTGGACGTCCGTGGTGAACAATGGCGGCGCTCTCAGTATCGTGTGATTGCTGCCACTAAGTCAGAGTGTGCAATATGGTATGCTGAATGAGTATCTAGAATGAGTATCTAAAGAAGGTTCCCCAAGTATTAAATATATGCTGCATAGCTGTTAAAGCTAAAGATTTTCAATCATTTGTTTTTAAAATAGTGTCCCATCCTTTTAAAGGTTGAACAATCGTTTGACACCTGCATTAAAGGTGTCCCTACTATTGTCGATTTCAATACTGAATATGTCAACATAGTGGTTAGGCTGAAGCCAATCCTAATGCCGGGTAGGGCTTTTGAATTTCAAGTTTGTACCACAAGTCCTCATAAACAATCAAACAGAGATTCATTGATAATGATGACAATGACGATGACGATGGCGATTCCTGATGTTGGTGGTGTTGATGATGTTGATGTTGTTGTTGTTGTTGTTGTTGGTGGTGGTGGTTGGGATACTATGTTGTTATGGTTGTTGTAGCTGTTGCCGTCGTTGTTTCTCATTTTGTTTAAGTATAATCGAAGGAAGAATACATCGTGAACCATAATAATATCAACAAGTTTTTGTTCTGTAGTTTTTACCCGTTTTAAAGTCATTGGCATGAAAGATAATTTAGCCTTTATTTGGTCCAAAATGAAAATTATTATTATTTAAGTATTGACGTATGATTTGCTGAGGAAGCCAATAACAATTACATGGGCAAGCGTTATGTTTCGAGTGTACTGAAAGAGCATATTTACTGCTGAACATCCAGCTTAACCTTCACGGGGCTTATTTTACCTAAAAAACGCCGACATAATATGTAACGAGCTTAGTTATCTACAGCCGTATAGTGACGAATATGAATAAACAGGAATATCGACCGTATAGTGATAATCACTGGGCCATTCTTCTCACACGGATGTCTTCTGGCTATTATCCACAGGTGAACATGGGAAACAAATACAGTAGTGGTCGTAAAGTCAAAGCCGGTGCTATACGTCGAGTCAAAGACATCAGTAAGTGCTTACAATTTGTATATTACCGAAACGTCTGTTATTCTATTTTTCCAAGAATCGTTTTGCTCAGCATTATCAATACAATACTCCAGTCATTCAAAAACTCCATTTGCATTTTGCATTTGACTTTGTCGAGTAGAGCTCGTTCTTCCTTTATCATAAAGCTATTGTTACGAGAGAAATAAGTGGTGAAGTCGGCGATTTTCTTTAAAACAAGTCATCGTTGATGACAGTCCCTACTTGGTAATGGGTATTTGATGACAAATCGTCTTCAAAAATGGAGTCTGTGGTTAAAGATACTAGGATATAGATGGGGTTTAATGGCCGAGAATCAGTTCCATGGTGCTGAAAACGTAAAAGCAATCTCCAAAGGTCATTAAATGAGTCAATTAATAATTATGACAGATTATCACCTGCACCATATTTCGAAAAAGTTGATGCAGTGCTTTTGGACATTCGCCCTGAAAACAAAAAACCATTGTGTGTATACAAATTAGTAATTAATTTAAATCATACCGCTAAGAGCAATTGAATTATCTTGCAACACTGTGAGATCAATATCTGTTCCAAGTTTAATCAAATTTGATGAAGTATTTCTGGACATATCATTCTAATTAGGAAAGTTCATTTATGACACAAATACGTTTCACAAAACAAATTGATGTGCACATGTATGACATTGGTCAATGTCCTTGTACCAACTTTGAAAGATATTGATTCAAATATGTCGTGGCTCAGGACATGAGAAGATCGTAACAAAATGGCCACCAGGTAGCCATATTGCATCTGATTGTCAAACCAATTTACAAGCGTATGTATGACATAGGTAAATGTCCTTGTACCAACTTTGACTAAAATCGGTTGACATGTGTCCGAGTTACGGCTACGGACATTTAAAAAATATAACAAAATGGACACCAGGCAAACACATTGGATTGTGAACTGAAACCGATTGACGTACATATATGACATTGGTCAATGTCCTCGTACCAAAATATGAATAAAATCGGTAGACACGTGTCTGAGGTATGGCTGAGGACATGAACAAATCGTAACAAAATAGCCGCCAAGCGGCCATATTAGATCGTATCGTGAAACAAACCGATGTGCATATGTATTGCACAAGTCATTGTCCTTGTACAAACTTAGAATAAAATCGGTTGAGACTTGCCTGAGTTATGGATATGGACAAGGAAAAATCGTAACAAAATGGCACCCGTGAAAGTTGAAAGTTTTAGACTTGACTTATTGAATTCCAGGTTATTGGGGAGAATGACCTTAAACACATAACCCTCGGAACGTTCTAGACTTAATTGGCTAATATATGAATTAATTAATAATTTAATTATTTTGTTTGTTTAATTTATAAATTAATCAACTAATTGTCGTTTAATTAATTGAATAATTGACGATCTCATTATGAACTTAATAAATAAATAAATAGATTTTCTACTGCAGCAACTTCGAAACTATACGCGTACTATTAGGAATTCGACGTAATTGTGTGAGTAGCATATTCGTGTATATACCGAATTTTAATTCTAGCTTTTCTCGTTTTCTTGTGTTCGAAAGGTGAAGACGACTATCCTGTTCAGCCAACGGGTCGGAATGTATTGGAGCCCCAGCCTCCTAAAGCAGAATTGAATGAAATAGTCAGTGGTAAGATGCTAGAGGATGCTATACGTTGATACCAAATTAATACTAAATATGACTTCAGCACATATATGTTGCATAACTGATAATGTTTTTGCCTGTCTGGAGTTATGAAGATAAATTTAGATAGCTTAATTTCTTATCGATAAGATAAGGACCAAAGTAACGGGCATAGAGTGGTTTGCCAGGAGCCGGACAAAGAACAAGAACCTTATGACCAGGTTCTATCTTTCGTTTTGAAGTGTTTTTATCGTTAGCTTCATTAAAGAGGCACTCCACTTGGTAACATTTTTAAAACACATTTTTTTAATGCCAACGGTCGATATTTGACATGGCGACTGCGCGCGGATCGCGAGATATCGATAAAAACATGTCCTCAAAAAGTTAAAGTTTGAATTCCGGTGGCCCACCTGAATTCAGCTTCCGAACATAGAACGTTCGGCACTGGGGCCATTGAACTAAGCTATGGATTACGAGTCTACGCTGACGCTGCTGTACGCCACAGCAGTACCACTCTCGTCGATGAGCGGTCATGTCCCATGGGAGAAAGCCGAATCCTACTGACTCGGCAAAAAAACCCCGAAAAACAAAGTTTGCTGATTCCACCAGAATTCGCATAGGTGACTAGCACAGATAGGTGCTGTTGATACATAGTATGCATAGTGGCCGCCGCGTGGTATGCGCGCATACCACACGCGGCGGCCGCTATGTATCGAACCACGCGTAACTGTGTGGCAGACGACAAAATGTAGTCATCAGAGGCAACTAATATTTTACACGTAAAAACTGATATCTATGTGGTATTGTTTAAAAATTTAATACAACTGATTGAGAATAATGAAAACGACAAAAACTAAGGAGAAGTTTTAAAAAAGAATTACCAGAGGTAAAGGCATTGATAATGATGTATACAAAGTCATCGCAGTAGGAGGTAAATTAATTGCGTCATTCGAACGTTTTTGGACTCCTTAGAATATCGTCAATCAGCACAACAACACACTTTCGGGGGATTTCGGGTCATAACCAGAAACGATCGTAAAACTTCGGGATGTGAAAAATACGCTCGGGAAATGACATGTTTTTATCGATATCTCGCGATCCGCGCGGAGTCGTCACGTCAAATATCGACCGTTGGCATTAAAAAAGTGTTTTAAAAATGTTACCAAGTGGGAGTGCCTCTTTAAGTGCTGCGATGACTCAAGGTTTTCCTTGGCTAATTCACATGCCTTTCAAAGTTTTGTAAGAAATTCTCATCGTCGCCTGATAGGAATTTCTCTTTAAAGAGCTTGAGTGGCCCACGGACTCTATCTTGATCTTGAAATCTGGATCTTGAAATGGGCTTTCTAACAGTAGAAACCTCAAAACGGTAGGTCTTCAAAATTGAAAGCGCTCGAAAGCATCTAGACTTTCTGGGTGGTAAGCGGAGGAGCTATATTGTGTAATGCCCAGTTGATCCATGATTTGTTGAAAAATTCCGGACATAAAGTTGGACCTTGGTGGGACTGGGCAGATTAAGGAAAGCCAAATAAAGTGAAAAATATGACTAAAGCTCTCACTATAATTTGTACTTTTATGTTTCTCAGTGGTATGGCTTCGGGGATCGAGTTGATGTACACATTATTGTCAAAATGAATTCATTTCCTGATCTAGTCTGAGGTAGGGGCCCAACACAGTCTATTAGTATCCAACTAAATGGTTCTTGAAATGCAGAATTGGCTGTAAAGGGGCCTTTCGAATGGTCTGATTTGGTTTCCCTACCATTTGATATGTGTGACAATTCCTGAGATTTGACCAACAAAATTGACTGTGAATTTTATGATAGGTCTTCCTGACTCCTAAATGAACAGCATGATAGGACTTTGAACCACTATTTGACGTTTTAAAGCTCAATCATCATCAATCAAGACATCTGGAGGTCTCCGTTTGTGCTTGAGAATACCAGACATTGTATAATAATAAACAGGACTCTCCAAAGTTTCAGCTTACTCAATACCATGTCAAACAGACATGAAATGTCCGGGTTAAACACAACAACACAACAACAATCCTGAATAGCTTAAACCATCCTTCTCCTTGACCATTCTTGGTCTTTTACCTCTAGGCATCACATTTGTTTTTCTATAAGGTAGCATTTAATTTTGGTTACTCATCAGTTAGTTACTCATGTTTTTACTTTTTATTAATGAATTAATTATTGATTTATTAATTTTCTATTTGATTTTATAAATCGATCAACTAAATATATTTTAACTAATTGAATATTTGACGACTCAATTATGAAATATGTAAATATTAGAACAAAACCAATATTTTACGTTTTTGAGCGACTAGCTTATTCATGTCTATACAGGATGTTAATTATAGTTTTTCTTGTGTTCGAAAGATGAAGACGACAATCTTGTTCAGCCATCACGTCCGAGAGTATATGAGTCCCAGCGTCCTGAAGAACAATTAAATGAAACAATAACTGGTAAGATGTTGTAGGTTGCTCTACGTTAACACCAAATGTATTACGAGGAACTATAATGATTCCCAGAGAAGCTGGTTATTATTTTGAATTATTATTTTTTCTGAAAAATTTAAACTACTAATGGCATTGAGTTTTACTGGAACTTCCGTCTATTGGCAGAAGGCACTTATTAAAACACAATTTCGCCTTTAAAGAACTCTCAATTCTTCGCCTTATAAGAACGTGCTAACACCAATATTTTAATGATTCTTTTTTACTTGTTCGAATGAAGTAAACATTGAGAATATAGACTATTCAGATGTCGAAAACTTGGGAAACTGGAGATACAAGAACTGGAGAACGATCGAGACACAACAATGAAAAAAGTTTTCCAAGTTATTGCGTCGAACGAGGTAGGTTTACACACTTTCGTTGAACGATTTCACATTTTGGTTACGATCTAAGCAAAGTTTCCTACGTAAGCGGGGGCCACGCTCTCGATCTAAGGTGACATATCATAAAACTCTTTTGTCATTGTTTAGTGCAGCATAAAAAGGTAGAGGAATAAACGCTTAAAGGATTAGTCATGAATAATGTTCACCATAACAACATCGTTTTTCTAACAAGTAATAATTAATACTGTAGCAGACCCATTGACTTTGTCCCTGGTACTGTAAAACCACAGAGCTACTCGCACATAATTGATAGGGAAACCCCGTTTTAGGAAGTCATATTGACTTAAACTTAAGGAAGAATACGCCGCAGAGACAGATAACCAAACTCCAAAACTCTTAAAATACTTTTCTTTGTCTAGCGCTTTCGGGAACTCATGTTAAAGGTTGTGGAGTAAGAATAAGATTTCAGCGTCTTTTTTCTCGAAAATAAAAAAAAACCTCTATTTTTCCACATAGAGTTAACACAGGGATCGGCGGTCATTTTGAATTTTAAATATCAGTAAATAGTAAGTGAAATGTTTCTCCGGTACCAAACTTTGAATTATTATTTTTGATTTTGTGAGAGAATGGCTGAAAGTTTCTTCAAGGAAAGTTTGAGCAAAAGTTGAAGTGTTTCACTCAACTTACCTCAAAGCCCTTTGCAGTCTGCACATCATGACAGCAAAGTTCTTTGCAATATATTTGACAATGAAGATGGCTTCAAATAATCTCCGTCTTCATGAGTTCCATTTTCGTTGCAACTGCTTAGACTTTTAAAATGTCGATGCAACCTACGACATGAGTCACTGTTGACTATTTAATGAGACAATAACCGTCAATTTTCAATGGAAGTTCATAGCTATTAAAATTCTTTAAGCAAATGTTTTATTTCTGCGATGAAATCAACAAGTTACAATATTTTGCTCTTTGCGAGATCTCGAGAGAGTCAGATAGTCGCATGCCATGTGCGTCAATGAGATCTTTTTAAAAAGTGTGGATTATCCAAGGTTTAGCAGAAAATATCATTTAAAGTTCTACAGCCTTCAAAACTTAGCACTGATTTGACTTGTTTGGTTATAAACGAAATGACCATAACACCTCTATTTTGAGATTCAAATTTATATGCTATAGATATCATAAATTTGATATTTATATGATTAATTATTAACGTCACATTTTCCTGAAATATATTATACGTTTTATTTCCCGCATTCTGAACATACCCAGGAAAACAGCTCATACCCGCTGCTCGATGGCTTTGAACTTGAGGTACCACCAAAATCAATAGAGAAGAATATCGAGTTGGTTATCACTTCCAGGGAAGATATCGTAAAACCACCCCTAAACAACTATGAGTTTTATCAATCTGATGTGATCGAATGCGACTTTCGACCTATGACGTCAGTGAGACTAAAGAGGAAATGTCTTACAGCAGGGCCATATGAAAGAGTATTAGCGATTTTACAAAGTGACGACGATGGTGTTTCATGGAAGGAGAAGCTCACACACGTGGTATGTCGTGCCCACATGTTGTTGATGTTATTTGCCCTGAAAACTTTGACGACACAGAGTTTAGACCACGAAATATATTCGAATAAGAGTTCAATACACTCAGAAACTGCATATTTGAAGGGCCATGCAGCGTACAGCACTAGTAATATATACTTTCATACATTAGGCTAAAATACTTTAATTGTGGAAAATAGTGAGCAATGATGAATTCACCCCTTGAAATGCCTAGTCCATAGAATATGATTAAAATTTTTCTTCGGTGAAATCGTTACAGATATTTTCAGCTTGATACGACCTCAAATCACTTATTTCTCCTGGTTTCACAGGAAAACGACCATGTTGTTGTGGATGTTGACCGTTTATCACTATTCATCGCCGTATCGAAACCCTACAAGGAGGAATTTGTTGTGGAAGAGAATGGTGGCACATTGGTATCCAAACCAAACAGCAACATAACATTAGAAATCCCGAATGGCGCTGTCGAAGAAGACATTTTCATAGTAATGGAGGTACATCTTTAATATTCATCATATTTTTCAAGGCATCTATGTATAAGCACAATATTTATCAAAACTGGTAAATTTTGTTTATCGAACATTTAATATTGCTTTCATTTAAACAAGGCAATGATCTCCATGCAATCTGGACTTACAAGTATACGTACGGGGTGTCGAAATTGTGTCGGAAAGATAGCTGGCGTTGATTTGTCAACACTGTCCGACTACCTTTCCTGACATCTCAGAATTTTCCTTGTACAGTTGACTATATAATGCTAGGGGGCGGTAAACTGTTGAAAGCTTAGCTTGCATCTTAAGTTACCAGATGCTGGTGAAATCTGACTTTTAACGTTCACTATCTTCTGTAATTGACCGGATTGTTACAGCTTTCTCTAGTGGATAGATTTTGGGAAAGCTCTCCTTCAAGTAAACGAAGATACGCAATTGTAATGATGTAATCATGGGTGCCAAAATTTAAGAACACGTGCTACAAAACTGCATACAAACTTTAAGAGTTGCACACAGTATGCAAGCACAAAAGAAGCGGAACTATAAAGTAACGATTCTGTTCGGTGCTGTTTTCGATCATATATGGCACCATTTTTTGTCAATAAAAGAGAAGGAAATTGTTTGAAATGAATGAAGGTTACACTCCAATGGATGAAATACATGATCGTTCTGTGGAAAAGTCAATGAGTTATATGTTTTATTACCTGTAACTTTATGATTAACTCAGTAATTATGTCTGCTATCAACATAATACTTTCTCCAGCTTCTGTGATCTTATGTGATACTCTTACTGCTACAAGTTGCAAGTTGATCCATTGCATGCTAGTCTGACATTTCGACTCCTGTCTACAGGTGCACGACGTCAAATCCACCTTGATGAAGGAAATCTGCGAGATAGACGATTTATTTCTAAATGCATCGTGTTCTTCATTGGTTTATATCTATCACTCTGCCGAAGGACGAAAGTTGAGTTTTAAACAACCTGTTGTTCTGACCTTTCCAATCCCTCCTGATATAGAGGATGTTTCAAGTATTGACAGTCACCTTCGTATTGTAAAAGACGAGCATGGAGACGGAAAATGGTGTGATGTCACTGATGACGTAAATTACCAGGTGACCGATGGCAAAATCATCATATCAGTCGACAGCTTCAGTGGGTAGGTACTGTACTGCCTTATAGGGGACTTTTAGTCATTTGATTCGTTGAGATGCTGCTACAGTTTTGCACAAGTTACCAGCTACAACGTCGACCGGTGATCCGTCATATCTACCTACTTGCAGTCTAACTAAAATATGTCTGTCGTTCATGTGTGCTGCATTTGGTGGCCAGTCTTTGTGGATGCTCGAAGCTTCCAGCATATAGCACATTTCACATTTGTTGTTCCCTTGTATTGATAAACTTGTTAAATTTGTGGTTTCTTAGAGCATAATGGATAGTTCTAGTTCTAGTTTTGTTTACTATTTCATGACATAATATCTCACATTTGTTTTCTTACTATAAACACACATCTCAAATCAGATATTCAGCAGTCTACTGCAGACAAAGAAAAGGTGGTCTCACATTCATCGAGGCAGTCACGAAGTTCCTGAAGTCTGGCAGGCATTCAGTACGGATCCTCTTTCTGCAGGACAAAAATAACCCCTATTGCTTTTTGTGCGACCTGATCGATGAAAGGTCTTTTTCGATTGATGAGCTCATCAACACCGACTCGAAGTACAGATCTTATGTCGGATACAGCATACCATATACAGCTAGCATTTCCATCATGAACGGCGATACAGTGTACAGCAAGTTAGGTTCCTCAGCCTCGGAGAAATTACGCCTGGCGACAGACTTTAATAAACACACTTACCGCCCAGATGAAGACAACCACTGGACCATCTTACTTGAACGGAAAGCCAAAGAAGCCTATGAATCAATAATTGGATCCATGTGTTTCTACAAAGAAAAAAAAGAAAAACTAATCCCGTTGGAAGAGCTTGTATTTTGTATTGAGGTGGTAAGAAGGCATTATCGTCCAAAATTTAAGTTTCGGTTCTGTTACTGATGATCTAACCTGAATGACGAAACTTTGTCTTTAAGTCTTCAAAATGCATGTCTTAAGGAGGATTAGTTGCTTTATATTTAGACTGAGAAAAATATCAATGTACGAGAGCTTATGACAGTAGTTCTGACATATTTGCTTTAGTATTTATGAGAACAATATCACTACGCAACATTTATATGTATTTTGTACGCTTTCATCGCCTGGATCAAATAGCGGTTGGTAGGATAGGCAAAGTCGTGTCAACCAGCGGAGAAGGAAACCTAACAAAAGAAAAAACATGCCCTTTATCTTTGAATATCTTAGCTCTATTACTTCAATCACATTGAAATGCTTGACAGATGGTTTATGTAATGTTTTTCAGGAAGAAAATCAGCCCCTCGGGAAGGAAGGTAAGCTTATATTTTCCCTTACGTAAAGTGTCCCAGCATCATAAAAACAAAAGGTATTTGCGGATAACAAACCAAAGTAAAGAAATCATCAATTCATCTGGAACTTACTTCGCGTCGTTTTTGGAACGTGTCTGGCGCAAGAATAAAAAACACTAACAAGACTAGATGAAACAGTTTCCGGGTAATCGTTTTTGCAATAAGGAAATTGTAAATGGAGGGGAGATAAGGAATGAGCTCGTTACATTTTTTATCTCTTTTTATCGCAGATGACGAAGACGAACGAGATAATATCAAAGCAGAAGGAAAGCGTCAACCTAAAGGTATGTGTTGTCAGATTAAAAACAAAATACTTGAAAAGAAACATCATAAATTTAAATATGGTCTCCTATTCATATTCAGCAAATGAACTTACCCATGTATATACCTTATACCAATAATGCACAGCATAAATTAAGAGAGACAAAGTCAGTAATTGATATCAAAGACGACGTCCTTACGCAATCCACATTTAAACTTGGAAATGTGAGCGAAAAGTGGATATATACAGGCAACGTGAGACGTTTGTCTTTTTTAATACACTTAAATTATGTTTGTGGTAGAAATCACATTCACTCTTCTCTTGTTGCAGTGTTGCATCCAAGTACTCACTGTTGTTGTTTTATTCTAGGATGGGTACTTGAGATATTCAAATGTGGTAATTGCTTATACTTCTGCAATGGGATGGAAATCAAAGTTTTATCGATAATTATTATCTTAGGAAGGCTTTTGATATCGACGCTTAAAGTAATTTTTGATCCTTCGTGCCTATGGCTCTTGCTTTTAATCGTAAATTGATATCACTAACCTAACGTGCAAAATTAAAGGGTGGGAGTCGCCGGAACTTTGCTTAAATGTAATATGGGACCCGCACGACCAATGCTAACACTGTATCTAAGATACTTTGGCGATTGTTAACATTTGAAATGTGTTGGCCATAATTTACATCGTAATGTTTACGTGTCGCATGAAATATCATTCATTAAATATATTGTAGCATAGTTGCAGTTTGCAATACCTTTCGAGTTATCGCACTGGTTAAAGCTTATTTGATATTTGGTATAGTTTGGACACTGATTGCGGTATCATCACAATTCTTTTGAGGTGATCAGAAGCTTCTCAAATTTAACTCTGTAGGCACGAAAATCCGCACAATCACTACAAATCGATAGCGCGAAAGCTAATGTTTTTATCAGACAAACGTGATAAAACATCAGCTTTAAGGAAAACAATCCGATCTGACTTGTTATGTGTCCCTGATTTCCAGTACTGCAGATACGGGTCCTTCAACGCTGTAAGCTAAGAGTGATTTCCGAGGCCGGATACAATATTGCCCGCATTTGTTGGTCGTCTTTTTGATAATTACACTTACTACCGACGATTGCTCACTTTGTTTCAATATCTGAAGTCCCAGTATCCCATTATATCAATAATTAAGAAATGTATTATTATCAGACGAATTGAAATAAAGTTCGCGTGATCACTTTTCTTACATTTTCTTTGGTAGCCTTAAGCAATCTCTCAAAACTCTACCTGAAACTGTCGGATCAACTCGGCGCGGACGACGAAAAGAAAATTAGGGACCTACTTACTGGCAGACAAATCCCGATACGTCATGCCGAGAAGTTGAAAGATCCTGTCGATATATTCATGTATCTTGAGAGAAATGGTTACATATCAGAGAACGACCTCGAATTCTTGATGAAAATATTGAAGGAAATAGGAAGAGTGCCATTGGCTTCCGACGTCGGTTCAACTGAAGAGCAGTAGGCACAGTATAGCAAGAGTGAACTGATCAAGTTGTGATGGCTCCGGGCCGAGAAGCACAGCATCTAATGAAATGGGCTGTACCGTCATAATGTGAAGGGGCGACAGTTTATCTTTTGTTGTTTGCATTTGGCCCTTAGATGTTTGTAAGGTATAACAAGAGTTCGAATCGTCCAAATTGTCCAACTTGAGTTCTACCTATTTGTTCTTGTAGACCCATTTTTCGCTTCTTTATCCTACATTAAATTACATTCGTTCGTGTAATTATGCGAACTTCAGAATAATTCATTGTTTTCATCAATCACAATTGGGATAATTTACTTTTTAACTCTTTCCTAAAAATGTAAATTCTGACGTCAAGGTTTCTCTCACGGTGTTGAAACTCTAGTTTTACTTTCATATGTTTCGAGTTAATCAACAGACTGACTGATTGACAAACTGATCCTGGCGAAAATGCTGAAGTATGCAAATTACTAGGGTTGGCGCTGTCTTATTTAATCTCATCAAATCAAACTTTAAATAAGTAGATTGCACAGGGACTGTAGAGCTATATTAAAAATGTTATCCCAAGTTGTTGCGTATATTACACTTTGAATGGCCCGGCCCTGGAAAGAACTTGACATTTAGTTTAAACCAGCGTCTTGCTGTGTGGAAAGAATCGTGGCATTTAGTTGGAAACGGGCAAGCCAAAAATCTAGGAAGGAATTGTATTTCTTAATGAGTGACCGCTGATGTCAATTGCGGGTATTATCAGATGAAGAAATGTTTTATCCTTCAGCCAATTGTAATAGTTTTAGGTTGTTCAATACTTGGATCAACCAATCTACATTTGTTGTTGCAATGAGACCGTTCTAAATATTGAAATGCCGCATTTGCTAAACTTTAGACCATCTGCATCAGCGACGTCGATATGTTCAGGAATGAGTTTCTCTTTAATTTTTTCAACATCATTGGGAGCTTTCTGTAGAGGACGGATGTTCAGTTTGATTGTTTCTCCGGAAGTTGTAGCCCTGACAACGAGCTTAGCAGTCACAGGGCAACTTCAAAGAGAATAAGGTACACTAAAGCAATATTTGATCTGCAATAAGGACATCACAAAATAAAGTTGAATGTGGGCTTGATAAGAGTCATTTGATCTATCCCCAGAGGGCACCTTGCGTCCCACGAAGCAGACTGCAGTACTTGCCGTTTTTGCTTACGAATGAATAAGTATGTTGTAATCTGTACATATATTTTAAACCGTCTGTAGACGTACTTTCATAAGTCAGTATACCTGCAACAAGTTGAAATCACATTGCTTGAGAGCTTTCAATAGAGGTGTCAGAAGTACATCTGTAGAGGAGTCAGAAGTATATCAATAGAGGTGTCAGAAGTACATCTGTAGGGTGATTTAATTAAAATTTCGTTTTGATAATAAACTCGGCGTTTTGATAAAAATGTACTGTTTACAAAAATATCTAATTCACAGCTCGTTAACTCTTTGCATGACACATTATGACGATATTGACCTTCTGAAGAAAGTATGTTTGTATAAAATAGCTACTATTTTTAGATTGGAATTTGATAGAGGACATCACACTACAGAGCACGAGTTCAAGATTCAAGAGCACCTTTTAAAATTCAACTCTCAACACTGTTTTTATATTTATTGCATTTCAGCTTAGTCACTATATAAGCTATGGTGTTGCATAGTAAAACCTGCCAATTGACCAATCTGTACACCTATTCAACAGCCTAAGGTAGATGACTGCAAATGACTAGCGCATAGTTAGCTAATTACATTAACTTTAACACTGCAGGAAAAATCATTATGTCATAAATTAATGAAATTTCAAAAATCTTAAACTTTAAAATGTGTTTAAAAGTGTCACCATGCTAGATTTCAAGGTAAAGTGACAAAATTACTTGAATCTGTACATGAGAACCTATGAAAAATGCTGATGTAACAGTTTCACCAGGGCTTGATAAATATCGCATCATGCATCTCTATATTTTCTACATCCAAACTAAAAGAAAATTATAATGACCCATTCTTAACCAGTTGTGTACTGTACCTTTATGGCAATGTCAATGTAATTGCATAAGAAACCGCAAGGGTGTCAAGAATGAATTCATTTTGAGATATAAGATTGCACAGAAGTTGAAACTTAAAGTGAGTATTTTGCAGAGCTATGAAAAACTTACCACAGAAATGTAATGTTTCTCCTCGAATTTCTTTACTTTATTTGTGATTGTAAACTTAGAAGAATATTTAACAACGCACATTTTATAAGGATATTAAAAAACAACCAAGGGTAATATGTTTTTCTACAAAATGTATTTTAAAAAGTGAAAGATGGCTATTTTGCTTATGTTAATTTTTACTACTCACTGTTATCCAAAACATATACATAAAAGGTGAAGTGTGTTGTTGTTTTTAGCATGGTCTCTCTTTTTGTTGATAATGTAAAGGAATAGGCCGATCTGGAATTATTACATGTGTATTGCCTTATTCCGTGTCGCACGTGAAAATTAGTTGATGCATGTTCAAGACAATAAATTAACTGAAATGCCTGTGACAGACCCTGATCAGTCGCCATTGCAAAGAACTTTAAATTTTCCGCCAAAGTTTGATATTGTTCAAAATACATTTGAAGAGTTAAGTATCGGTTTTTATATGATTTGGCCCATGACGGCACGAGTCGCAACGCAGCCCGACTCACAAATGATATTGAGCTAAGCCTTCTTTTCAAGAAAATTATTGGCTTTTTAAAACTTTTGCGTAGTCTCTCTGTACTATCATAATGTCAACATTAGGCGTATCTGTAGTTGTTATATGTATTGCTGTATTCCACGTTGCACGTGGAAAATTTGTTGATGCATGTTCAAGACAACAAACCCACAGATATATTTTCAAGAAATGCCTCTGACAGAGCTTGATTAGTCCCCGTCGCACAATTTGTTTCCAAATTGAGAACTTCAGTCACAGAGCTTGTATTGTTTAGATAACAGAGCCGTATCAACACAGGCTTGTAGCAGGGATTCCCCTCCAATTTATACGGCTATATGATTTCTCTCTTTACTCACAGCCGGGTAAAGGTTTTGAAGCATGGGAGTGCAGAAATAACCACATATATTTTCTGAGAGCAACACTGGTATCTTCTGTTACATTTTTGACTTTGTAAATGCTAGGTTTGGAGTACGCAAAATTGTTACAGTTATTGAAAGCTTTATCAAAATCTGTAACTTTCCTTATTTCCTCTTATTGTAGTAAGATAAAGTTTCTTGTTCAAAAATGATGTCAACTGAATGTCAAATACCTTTATTGAAGCTGTCAACACAGACAGTATACAGTACTGTATTTGTTATTTCCATCGGTATGCTAGACACTGACCGTTATCGTAGACAATAAAATTGCATGTTTTCTACTCATTGCGGTGTGATGGCTTCGTTAATGCTTTGTATTCAACATATCTTAGGGAAAACTCAATTGAACTTTCTTTCGAGATCAAAAATAACAAAAACATATCAAAATTTACCGTGCCCCTTAGATATATCTACTCATTTGCATAGCAATACTATTTACAGGCCTGTGTCACAGCTATATAAATGTCCGTATTATTTGTGTAAGGGGCTGCACATGGTCTGTACCAGGGATGGTTGTTATGCTGTATAGCACTGACAAGGATAATACCATAACTGTTAAAAAGAAACTGGAATAAATTATAGCTGACGTAAAAATACTGATGTACTGTTTCCGTTTGTAACGATATTGTATATAGGACATTGAAAGCAGTCATTTACTTTCATGAGTTTGGGAAACTTCTCATATTATTTAATCACACCTTATGGTTATA